>NC_090268.1:296622720-296928672 GCF_040414725.1 Anabrus simplex | reverse complement strand
CCACAGACCCCAGGGGATGGAATTAATTTATTCGCACACATTTTTTATTTACAATAACCTGCACTGGTCAAATGCCCTCTAACATTTAATTTTTCTCCACGGCTGTTTATTCTCTTCTTGAATATCTGTACAGATTTTGGAAAAGGATCAAACACTACCCCTGGTAAACTGTTCCACTCCTTCACGCCCCTCCCAATGAATGAAAATTTACCCCAATCGCTTCTTCTAAAATTCCTTCTAATTTTATACTTGTGGTCAGTCCTGCCGATATAATTATTTTCCAACTGAAGCCTCTCATGGATTTCTTCCCATGCTTCTTCTCCTGTATAGGCTCTATATAATCCTACAAGTCTAGTTTTCTCCCTTCTTTTACTTAAAGTTTCCCACCCAAGTTCCTGTAACATTTCTGATACACTACTTTTTCTCCTGAAAACGCCTGTTACAAATCTTGCTGCTTTCCTCTGCACACTATCTATTTCTTTTATTAGGTATTCTTGGAGAGGATACCAAACACTGTTTGCATATTCCAATAATGGATTAACCATACTTCAGTAACTTTTCTCTTTTAATTCTTTGTTGCATCCTTTAAGTAGCCTCATTATGACATGTAACGATCTGTATGCTTTCCCAACAATGTCATTAACATGACCCTTCCAGTGCAAAATACTTTCAAATTTAACACCTAAGTATTTGCACTTGCCATCTTTTGGGATAACTACCTCATCCAAAGTATATTTAAATTCAGTTTTAAAGCTCCTGTTTGTAAATCCTGTAACAGTTGATTTGCCTCCATTAACCTTCATAATATTTTCTTCAACCAATTGTTGGATACTCTCAAGGTCCCTTTGTAATTCTGAACAGTCCTCAATGTTATTTATTTCCCTATAAACAATTATGTCATCTGCATACAATCTTATTTTTGATGTTATATTTGTTCCCTAAATCATTTGTGTATATTAAGAAAAGTAATGGACTGATGATACTACCCTCTGCAATTCCCTTCCAAACTTTCTCTTCCTGTGATACATTATTTCCTACTTTGACTTTCTGAACCCTTGAATTTAGAAATGTTCTTATCCAACGTATAACCCTTACGTCTAATCCTATTCCCTCCAATTTCTTTAATAATATTCCATGTTCCACTCTATCAAAGGCTTTGGAAAGATCTATGGCTATGCAATCTAACTGGCCTCCTGAATCCAACTGATCTGATATGTCCTGTTGAAATTCCAGCAGTTGTGCCTCACAAGAAAATTTCTTTCTAAATCCATACTGGCACCTCATGAACCAATTTTTATCATCACATATCCCTCCGATGTACTTTGCTATTAATCTCTCCAGTATTTTACACACTACACTGGTCAGGCTGATTGGTCTGTAGTTCTCAGGGTTCCTTTTATCACCCTTTCCTTTATAAATTGGTATTATTATAGATTCCTTCAATTCCTTTGGTATTACACTATTATTTATGACATAGTCAAAGATAAATTTTAAATAAGGCACTATGTACCACCCCATTGTCTTTAATACCTCCCCAGTAATTTGATCACTTCCTGCTGCTTTTCCTTGCTGAAGCAGTTGGATTTCTCTGAAAATATCTTCATTTGTGAATGAGAAACTTCTTGTTTCCCTCTGTGTCTCTCCCTCTCTATCTTCTGTTTTGGTTTCCAACTCTTGACAATCTTCTACTGAATCTCTGAATTCCCTATGAAATAGATTTGCTTTCTCAGTATCTGTTAAGTAGTGTTCACTCCCTTCTCCCACCATTGTGGGAATTTGGATTCCTTTTCCTTTTTGACTCCTAATATATGAATACAGCTTTTTTCCATTTCCCTTTGTGGTCATTACCCTCTTGAAGTATGCCATTCATATAATTCTCTTTGCTTTCTTTTTTGCTCTATTCAGTTCCCTCATTAGCTGTTTTCTAGTTTCTCTACTCTCACTATCCTCTTTGATTTTCATGTTTACTATTCTAATTTTCTTTTTAATTTTCTTATTTCCCTTGTATAATAAACAGGGTCTGAGGTCATTTTGCCCTTCTTAACAGGTACAAATCTCTTCTCTCCTTCCCAAATGATTCCATCAAATTTAGCCCGAAGTGTATCCACATTACTTCCTTCACTTATCTAACAACTGAACTGTGATTTAAGGTAAGTCCCAAATTCATCAACTTTAGTTTTTCTGTACAATTTCTTGTCTTGTGTGACCTCTTATTAAGCCTTTTTGGTACCAGTCCTACATCCATTATTACAGCCTTATGGTCACCTATTCCTTCAATTACCTCAGTTTTATCAACAATTTCCCATGGTTTAACTAAGAATACATCTAGCAAGTTATTGAGACGAATCGGTTCTTGTACTACTTGTGTAAATCCTCCCTCCCAAATTAACTTATTTGCCAGTTTCTGTTCATGACATGCAGCTCCATTCCATTCAACTTTAGGCAATTTTAGATCTCCTCCAACTATTACCATAACATTATTATTGTTTTTATGAGCATAATCTATTATTTTCTCAAATATTTCCATGTCTCTTTCCTCTCTTCCTAGCCTATATGTTCCTATAATTCCCACCTCTTTCATATTATCACAAACTAATTTTATCCCTAATATTTCATCCCTTTCATTGGTAAACCATTCATGTAAACAGTAAGTTTCCTTCACCAGAATAAACATCTCCCCCTCCCATTTTATCTCCTTGGTCTCTACGATAGACTGTGTACCCTTCTGGAAATACTTCTCTATTACCCACCCCTTCTCTCAACCACGATTCCACTCCTATCACCACATCAGTCTCATAAGATTCCATCAATGTACCGAATTTTAATTGTTTATTTACTACACTCTGACAGTTTACCAAGAGCAATCTCAGAACCACTTCATCCCTAAAACTTGACTGTTGCAATTGGGTAACTTGAAATTCCTTACTTTCCTGAGTTTCATTTTCTAGTTGACTGAGCCAGCTTGAAGTACAGCTGGCTCTTTCTACTAGTTTTCCTGGTCAGTATTATAACTCAAAGGAGTTGCCTTTTTTACAATACATATCTTATGATTAATAAAATGTAGAACAATATTTGCAATCTTTCGTTTACCTGAATTGTTTAGATGAAGGCCATGCTTTGTGTAACAGTGTCTCTCAAAACTGCTGCATTCAATTACCTGAGTATTACAAAAAAAATTACAAATTTTAACCATATCTGTATTAACTTTGTCCACTTCAATGTTCACACACAAGTCTCTAATCAAATCATGCCTGTGGGGCACATTCACTACAAAGATGTTAGTGTGAGTCAGCGTACCTAGTGTACGTTTAAAGTGAGAAATGATATTCTTAGCGTCGTTGTGAGCTACGTCGTTCGGCCCGCCGATGATCACTACTGCATCACAACTTCCGAGATTTCTTGCTGCCTGCTCCGTGTTTTCCAGTACCTTCTTGATTGGGGCCCCAGGACAGATGACGGCCAATGCTGCAATATCTTCATTGTTCATTTCCTTTGCAAATCCCCTCGCCTGGCTATCACCAAATATAAGAATGTTCGACACTTTCACCAGTGCACTGTGTGGGATTTTAGGCCTAACTCTGCTGCCTCTCACAATGGAGTTTGTGATATATGTTTGACTGCTTCCCATATGGATAAGTCCTTGCGTATCCCTTACTTCCCTCAGGGCTGAAAATCTATTCTGGGTATCAACTACAATTTGTCCTAATTTAACTGTACACTTTTCCCCCTGGAATCTGAAGCAACTACAGTACAGTGAAGGGTAGTGAATATTCATTATGTGATAGCTTACCTACAGATTAGGAACATAATTGTGTGAAGTTGACTAGTGTGGTGCACATTTGTCTTCTGATAGCTTAGATATGTAAACGGTAAAAATCATGAAATAGATAAAAATGAAATGAAAATCAAAATCCTTCAGGAAGTGGACTGGCATCCACATTTCTTAAGCATGTACAGGTAGAGCCAATGTTGAAACTTACAACTTCGAGTTTCAACTCAATTAGGTCGAAGTTTTGCCGAGTTCACTTGCCAGTGAGAACAGACATCATCAGAAGAAAGAAGAAACAGTTGAACCAAGAGAAGCAGTTAAGATCAGAAAAAATATAGACATAAACAAAGTGAAAGCAAAGACAAGTCAGATCGACCAGGTGAAAACAGAAAGAAGAATTTGTTTTACGTCGCACCGACTCAGATAGGTCCTATGGCGATGAGGGATAGGAAAGGCCTAGGAATAGGAAAGAAGTGGCCGTGGCCTTAATTAAGGTATAGCCCCAGCATTTTCCTGGTGTGAAAATGGAAAATCATGAAAAACCATCTTCAGGGCTGCCGACAGTGGGGTTTGAACCCACTATCTCCCGGATGCAAGCTCACAGCTGCGTCCCTTACCGCATGGCCAACTCACCCAGTCAGGGGAAAACAATGATAGAAGACGATGATATAGATTCCGCAGCATGGCGGATAGCAAATTGCTATGAAGAAGCCGCCCATTTAAGCCTGGGGACAAGAAAGTTAACAGCCTGGTTCGACAATGTTATGAGGCAAGAAGCAACACCTTAGAAAAATTGAAGAGAGCAAGAGAAAGAAGGAACATAGAAGATCTGGAAGAGTACCGGCAACAGTGAACACAGTACAAAGAGCTCTTGAAAAAGGATGCAGTACATGGACAAAAAACAGAAAAAGCAAAAATGGACCCATACAAGAATTCGTGACAAAGAAAACTGAGCAGAATACAGTCAAATATCGATATGCAAACATGGAAAACTTATCTCAGCAAAACAATTGCTTTGAGAGACACTAGACCAACATTCAGGTACCCTAAACACAGAGAACCATCAGAAGTTATAACAGAAGGTGAAATCATACAGGCAATCAATGAAGGAAGAAGCAATAGAGCTCCAGGACAAGATAGAGTCAGAAATGTGCATCTAAAATAAACCGTGAATGTAATGATCCTGGCGTGGAGTGCCTCCTAACAAACAGAGTGGTGAATAAATTGGATCCACTGTTACCAGAAGAGCAATTTGGGTTCAGATATGGAAAAGATCTATAATGATGGCACTGGAGAATTTAATGAATAACATTCATCATGTCCTAGAAATGCCAAGAGGCAAATTATTTGTGGCATTCATTGACTATTCCGAGGCATTTGAGTGGGTAAACAGAAGGCTTCTCATAGATAAGCTGGAGAAGTTAATCGGAACATATAAAGTCATAACACTCATATCAAACCTGCTGGCAGAAAATTATATACAGGTGGACGATGGGGTAGGGATGTCAGACTGGATGCCACAAACTATAGGAGTACTTCAAGGTGATCCACTCAGCTGTATATTATATAATGCTTTCACCTCAGATATAGTGTCAGAGATAAAGAAAATGACCGATAATGAAATGTACTTGTATGCTGATGACATGCCAATTGCAGTTGAAGACGTAACAACAGCAATATACGATAAACTTGCTAGCAAACTGGACAAACAGGAATGAAATGAAAATTACTGAGGAGAAGACAGAACTAGTCATATTTAAGAAAGAAGGTAAGCTAAAGGAAACAGAACACACACCGTGTAATAACATCCATCTTTGCAGAGTTAGCAGTTTGAGATACCTAGGTGTATTCTTGCAGACCACATGCAGCAGTTTCAGGATTCATACAAGAGCTAGAATGGTTGCAGCACCGAAAGTGATGAATGACATTGAGAAGATCACACATATTGCAGTAGACAGAGCCATGGTGCTCTTTTGAGTAAAAGTGCTACCGGTGTTAACCTACGGGCTTGAGATCATAGGAGAATTTATGAGTGTGAAGCAATTAGAAGATCTGTAGAAGATAAAACCCACCAGATATCTAGTTGTTTGTTTAGTTTTTTCTTTTTTTTTTTTTGCACCGACACAGATACATATTATGGGGACGATGGGACAGGAAAGGGCTAGGAGTGGGAAGGAAATGGCTGTGGTCTTAATTAACGCACAGCCCCAGAATTTGCTGGTGTGAAAATGGGAAACCACGGAAAACAATCTTCAGGGCTGCTGACAGTGGAGTTTGAACCCGTATCTCCCGAATACTGGATTATTTGTTTTAAGGTTATCCATTGTGCTGATGATGCCCATTAAGAAGGGCGAAACATGTTCACGATCTTTCTATTTTTAATAATTATTTAACCACAAAATGTGGTATTGTAAGTATTGACTAGGTTAACATTGAACGAATATTTTGTAAATTGTATGTAATTACTGGATACTGGCCGCACTTAAGCGACTGCAGCTATCGAGCTCGGTACCAGATACCTAATTTAAAGTTAAAAATTTCATTGTTCCGTATTGAAGAATATTACAGTTAAAATTGAAATAATTGATAAAGAGATTCAACCTATTCAATACAAAAGAATAAGAAATGTAGTGAATTACATTCCTATTTAATAATAAGTAGAAATGGTACCGGTTTCGACCCTAGTCCAGATCATCATCAGCCGGTTAAAACATGAAAAACAATGCATAGGAAAAGGAAATGAAGGATCAAGTACAGTCCGGATCAATAGAAGAGGCGCTATAAAAATGAACGGGGGTAGACACTGTAAAACTCAGAAAAAGTAGAATGCAAGTCACTCAAAAGAAAACAGTGCGCAATTCTCTGAGCGGCAGCATGGCACACGTAGCGCTAGGCAAAGTCCCACAATGTTTATGAATAGTGGAGAACGGTTAAATGAAGATCCATAATTGTGCAGGAGTTGAAGACGAGTAGATCCATTGAAGCAACTTACCAGCTCCCGGTGATCAGCGCGACACATTCAACATTAGGCACTGTGGTTTCAAACGCCAAAGTAAAATGGAGAATAGCTTGAAGATCCAGTAATTTTCCGCAGTCGCGGGAAAGTAATTATATAGATAAATATAATACCCTATTTTACATAGTATACTAGGGTTATAGTTAAAATGCATATTCAATTTTACAATTGAAATGAATTCATGTATCTAATCGGTGGAAAATTAAGTGGATGAATATACACCTGGTAAGTGGTGTATCTTTTATTGTACTGAATAGGTGGACAAATATGTAAATTCTTACTAAGAATTTTTAACTATGGTTTCAAATATCACAAACAAACAAACAAACAAACAAAATCACTCATGTCGCAAAAAATATATCAAGTGTTTACACATTCCTCTTGCATAGTTTTTATTTGTGTATTGTTTTTTCATCACATTCTCTTCCCTTGTCTGCTGGGGAAACATCTTAAACGAGGTTTTACTGTATTACAATACTCATTATTCCTCCCACCTTTCATTCGTTTTTCTTAACTTTGGAATCTTTCCAGACATCATTTATCATCATTTGTGAAATTATAGTACTACCTTACCCTTATATCACCCAATCCAGCTACCTGTGAAGAATATGATTCAATATGAAATAATGATGCTAATGTCACGAGGGATGATATGAAGATTTTCCCACCTGATTGATGATATACCTATAATCCGTCCATAACCACAATATCCCGTGTGAGGAGTCTTAAGACGTCTTTGATTTGGGTTTAGCTTGGCATGATCAAGACAATTATAACATATCTACGAAATTTCAAGTGGAACAAAAAAAAGTAAACAGCTGTTACAGTTAATTCACTGTCTTGCGGTGGTTTTATCGCTGCCATCCTGTATTGCTTTTTAGGATGACTTCTGCATTCTGAATCAGGATCCGATGTTAATTTTTCCCCATCACATCACATTTTCTCAAAAATCCTATATTACGTTTATTTCATCACATGCACTAATGCACTTCTTACGTTGTTAGGAAGAGTGTTGCTTTAATTTAGATTTCCGTATCCTTTTATTAATTTATTTTATTATTTTATTAATTCGACGTCCTCCGGCCATCTCGTAGTCCTGTATTATCACGCTCAGTGCATAGAGCCGGCAACTATGTACAACATAGCTGGTAACGCGCGGTTTTGGCTGAGTGGCGTCATTCTCTCATTGTGCTTTGTCCGTGACAGTCTGAGTTGTATTTCGATTGCTAGTGAAAAGAGATTTTTGTCTTCATAAGCATTCTATATGTGAGTGACGCACTGTGTTAATATTTTTATTGAACTTACATCTATCAACATGCCACGACGTGGCTGCAAGAATGATCCAGATACATTCTGCTATGTATGTGGAAGTTTGAGACAGCGGCGCAATATAACCGAGTTCGTGAGAAAGACCTACTATGCCTACTTTGGCTTGAAATTTGGAGATCAAGACAAGCCGTGGGCACAACATAAGGCTTGTAGAACCTGTATAGAGCAGTTACGGCAATGGGTGAACGGTAAGCGAACTGCGATGCCATTCGGTATTCCAATGGTGTGACGATAACCCCCAGACCATACTACTCACTGCTACTTCTGTTCTGTGAATGCGAAGGGATTTAACAGCAGCAACATTGTAACACTGTATATCCAAGCAATATTCGATCTGCAATTTTACCTGTTCCTCACGGCCCTGATACACCAGTACCACAGTGTCCCTCTTTTGAATCTGACGCAGAAATGGTGGGCACTAACTCTGACTGTGATTTCTCCTCTGAATGTGTTGAGAAAGAACTGAGACTGTTCGAGCAAAGTGCATTAAATGACTTTGTTCGAGATCTTGGTCTTACAAAGGAATCTGCCGAATTATTCGGGTCTATACTTCGTGAAAGGAACATGTTGGCACCAGGGATGACATACTATTGGTACAGACATCGCGACCAAGAATTTACACCCTTCTTTTCTGAAGAGGGAGCCTTGGTTTACTGCAACAACATTCCGGATGTTATCTTAAAACTAGGAGCACCACATTATGACCCTATTGACTGGAGACTTTTCATCAATGCTCCAAACATAGCTTGAAGTGTGTCCTCCTTCACAATGAAAACAAACTTGCATCCATTCCCGTTGCTCATTCAATTATTATGCGAGAAACATATGGAAATCTCGAAATGGTGTTGTGTAAACTGAAGTACCAGGAACACAACTGGCAAGTTTGTGGTGATTTCAAAGTGATAGGTATTCTGTCAGGTTTACAAGGAGGTTACACAAAGCACCCCTGCTTTTTGTGCGAGTGGGAGAGTCGAGCAAGGTTACATCTCTGGGCTCAAAAAGAATGGCCACGTAGACAATGGATTGTAGGGTTGAAAACCATAAAACAAGAAACTCTTGTTCAAAAGAGCAAAATACTGTTACCTCCGCTTCATAACAAACTAGGACTTGTGAAGAAATTTGTTAAGGCTCTAAACAATGAAGGTGAATGCTTTCAGTAGCTGTGTCATCGATACGCAGGCATCAGTAATTCCAAAATCAAGGAGAGTATTTTCACAGGTCCAGATATCAGAAAACTTCTTTCTGACGCTAATTTTAAAGACGTTATGTGCACTGCAGAGCGATCGGCATGGACAGCATTCCAGAACGTGGTCAAAAACTTTCTTGGAAACACAAAGGATTCAGACTAGATAGATTGCTGTTTCTTTGCAAGATTTAGGCTGAAAAACGAGCTTGAAAGTGCACATGTTACATTCACATCTGGATTATTTCCATGAGAACCTAGGAATGCTGAGTGAAGAGCATAGAGAAAAATTCCATCAAGATCTACAGGAAATTGAATGCAGATATCAAGGGAAATGGAACAAAAACATACTGGCTGATTACTGCTGGTTACTACTCCTCACACACGAAAAGCAAGGCGAAGACGTTTCTTATACTAAGGTAGGACATTATAAAATTGAAACCGTAGACTTACCATTCTCAGTACGTTATGAGGCTTATTGCATGGTAAATTTTGGTCCATTTGGCTGTGTTTTTCTAGAGGTCTGTTAACACAATACACTACATACCTTCATATTATCTTCATAAATATACCAGTGTAAGATAGGAGTGTTCAGATGGGTGAAAATAATAAGGAAGAAGCATTCTTTACATGTGATAATAGTAATCTTGTATGTGTGTGTGCTGCATATTTATCAAATTTTCATTTGGATTTGCAGAAAAACCTGATGTGATAGGGGAAAACTGACTTCAGTTCCGGAATCAGCATGCCCGAAATATAACACATCACTACATCACTACACATGGTCCGGCCCCGTGGTTTAGGGGGCAACGCGTCCGCCTGTCACCCGGCAGCCCCAGGTTCGATTCCTGGCCGGGTCAGGGTTTTTAAATTGTAAATGATTAATATCCCTGACTTCGGGTCTGGCTGTTTGTGTCGTCCTTAATGTTCCTTTCCTCACATTCAACACTTTACGCTTGTGCCATTTCCAAATGCACGCAGGTTCACAACATATGGTGCAAAGTAGGGGCAAAAGATCTTCTTAGGTCGACGCCTCGAATAAATAGCATTTTTTTAAAAATGTTAACTTTATGCAATGATCGGAAAGTTAGAATTCACAGGTCAGTGTTATTGAAGGGGGAAAAAAGGGAAGACGGTGAAGGATGTTATCTAGACTCTATGAGACAGTTTAACAAGCTGGGTATTGTCAAAGGCTCAGTGTAAACAACAATAGTTCAACAGGAATGAATTTTTTACATCACTTAAACTTAAGTGCCATGCATAGATAACACAAAACATACTTCTGCTTTCTGGATTGGTGATACTCTACAGCATATCACAACATTGCAACTGACGCACAGATCCAAGAAGTCTCTCCGTACATCACAGCTCAGAGCATACTTGAGAGTCTTGCCATCAATGACTAAGGCCACTTCGTTGGCCCTTCCTAACTGTTCTCCAAATTCTGTGCTGTGTCTTGCAATTGTCTCCCGTGTGCTCTATAAACATAAAAGAAATTAAGTACTGTTAACAGAACATACTCTAAAAATATCTCAAGGGTTAACAAACAAGGGATACTGAATGTGTACATAAAAACAGCAAAATATATTGGAAGATTTTTGACAATGGGAGTAATGATGGATCTTCATCTTCAGTCACCTCTGTCAACAAAGCTCCTAGGTTGGGCAATGGATCATTGACCTCCATTTTGTCCTCTCCTTCTACCCCTTTCCTCTGTATATTGTTTCCACCTCAACTTTTCATCTTCTAATATCCACCTTAATCTGGTCCTTCCAGCTCTTGCTCTGTCTCCCCCTTGGCCTCTATCCCTTACATCCCCGCTGCAGACTTATTCTTGGAATTCTGTCTGCTTTCATTCTTTTGACATGCCCAAACCAGCTAAAACAAGCCTTCACTATCTGGTCTCCTGGTTCTTCAACATCTAGTTTCCTTAGGAAATTTTCATTTCTGATTTTGTCCCTTCTTATTTAATGTTTCATACTTCTGAGGAACTTAAATTCCAATGTATGTATGTTTAGTCCTCAGCCCGAAGGCTGGTTGGATCCTCAACAGTTCCGCCATCAGCTGTCATAGATGGCCTAGGCATCACTGAAGAGGTGTACTAGGGAAATGAGGAGTGAGGTAGTTTCCCGTTGCTTTCCTCACTGAGCCAGAAGTTGCTATTACAAATCAGTCTGCCAAGCCCACTGAAATGCATGCACCAACTGACCCTATGAGCAATATTTTCACACCATTCATAGCAAGGACTGGCTGCAGAAGGAATGGTATTACTAGCATCACTCATACCTCGGTCACTTTCATTTTGTCAAAGCCAAGGATAAAGCAGAGACAGATCAATGAAAGTAACAAAATTGCTCTAGCCCACACCAGAAGATATAGTGCACTGTAAACACTAGGTCCCATGCCAGTAATCTATTCTCCTTACTGATGGTTACTGTTCATGTCTGAGTGGCAGAAGTCAATATCGACATGCAATACAATTTGTAGAGGGTTTTCTTACCCTTAATTGGAACATCACCCTTCCATACCAAATCTCTTAACCTTTAGTTCATTCCAGTAGCTTGCTGTATTCTTTGACTTATTTCTCTTTCAACAATTCTATCATTCATTACCATGCTTCCCCAGTATTTGAAGCTATCCACCACTTCCGGTCCCTTTCCTTTGATTTCAATTATCCTCTTTCCATTTCTGTTTGCTCTCATCATCATGACCTGGTCTTGCTCTTCTCTCCAATTATTTTAAGACCACATTCTTCTAACGTCTTGTTCCAGGCATCCAGTTGAATGTGAACTTCCTTTACATCATATCCAAAGATTACTACCGGTGTATCATCTGCAGACAGGTCTCTGTACCAAGGAGCAACTTCTCATTCCCTTTCTTGCAGATTCCACCCATTAAGATGACAAATAGGACATGTGACATTACACTACTCTGTTTTAAGCCTACTTTAGCTTTGAACCATTCTGATTTGCCCACTTTTGTCTTGACATATCTCTTCCAAGACACAATAAATAAAATAATATTAATTAGCCTACATAAACGTTCAATATTAAAACTGCAGATCATAAATTCAGTGTTATAAAACAGTACTGTATGATCTTGCATTTGATTCTGGGATTTGTCATGAATTTCAAACTAGTCAGTGTTTGGAAAGTGGTTCATTCAGCCTTGTGAGAATACACAAGGAGTTAGCTGATCTGAAAACTAATGGGCCAAATCAAGTGTATTTTCATTATCTCTCCTTTCTTCTCTTCAAGTAAAATTTATTTCTTAAAATCTAAATGCAAGTATCTGCAATAGTCTCTTACAGAAATACACACTTACACTCCTTCAAAATATCCTCATGACTGCATGTATGTACTCCATAACAAACTGAAATATCATTTCATCTCATTTATAGGCAAAAATAAAGAAATAGTAGCAAACAAACAAGCAAGCAAGAGGAAATATTACAGTCATATAGTATATCTTTACAAAAATCTAGACATAGGTATTAACATCTACACCAATGTTTCACTCTGATCAGGAAATCAATGTTATAAAACAGTACTGTATGAATATAAATGGCCAAAGCTAATATATTCCTTACAAATGGTGCAATTAAAGCAATCATCATTAGCATTCATGGAGGATTATGACAAGATCATTAGAAGTCTGCACAGAAACAACACTGTTTCTGCCAGCTGATGTCGCTAAAAGTAAGCGAATAGGAGAGTTACAGGACTGAGCCTTATTCACACAGCCTGGGAAACATTCCTACAACATTGCAAGGTGCTGTTAATGGACTCAGATCTCTGGGAGAGGAACTGAAGAAGTTGTGTGACAAACTCCATCTTCTGTTGTCCACAGAGTTGATGAAGTCAACAATGAAGGAGCTCTGAGAAGACCATCATCTTAGAGAATTTAAGAACTGGGATTGACTAACTCTGGGTTCAGAGTTGAGCTCTTTACTGATATGGCAGCAGCTAATAAATGGATTAGAAGTAAATCAAACCTCTTGACATATGAATGGATAACTTGCCTGAAACCAAATGCAGATGTAACAACCAACAGAGCTCTTTCTACCAGGTCCCAAAACAGTACCCAGTACAAATATGGCTGGCAGAAGCAAAACTCTTGGACATATTCTAAGGCAGTGAAACCACAGATCATTGCTTAGAAATTAGTGTAATCATTCAGTTAAGTAGTATATATCCATAAATCAATTAAAGACCATGAAGTGCATGAAGAGGTCATCAGCCTAAGTGTTAACAACTAACTGTACACGTCATGAGGACGTAACTGTCTACTTCAAAAGTTCTACATGTGGGCTACCAATTGACTCCATGATCTAGCTTGAACAGCATATTGAAAAAGTGGAAGCTGTGCATGATGAAATGAACGAAGTATATGACCCAACTATTGCTTACCTAAAGGAGCAGTACAATCTAGGAAGTACAAGTAAAATCGATTGTTAAATTGGTAAAAGTTATGCAATTCCAATTTCAGAAGCTTTTGTGCAACTATGGACTACTTGCGAGCCTCAGAGATAACATCACAACTGTCCACAAGAAGTTGTATCAGATTTTATTTCATCATCTCGCTGCTCACTCGTAAGCGATATATTACTGACATATATGCATACATTTTCCCTCTCTTTTAATTAGCTATTACATTATTATACAGGGTGTATTTCAATTGTACAAAAAAAAAAATTAAAAAAAAATCAGGGATTCTCTTCATATTATATAAAGAACAATGGCACAATCAGAGTGGCAGAAAACATTTCATGAACATTAAACTAAGAATAATAATTTACACCACCTTTCCAATACTTATCTTTCCTTATATTTAGGATATAAACATTACAACTGGTGTTGTAAGTTGGGGCATGTTTCGCTTAACTGTCATAAGCATCATCAGTCGAAATAAATCTTAGCCTAAAGTTAGGTCAGGGGCCCGAACCTAGTGTCCTAAGATTCGATTCTACAATTGATCAAGACCTCTGCATTATTAAATGTGTAAATAAAAGCAGCTTAATGACTGGATTGGAAAATACTTACTTTTTTTGGATCAACATTTTTATAATGATAATAATAATAATTTGAATGATGTCCCCGAGAACAACAGCCCTTTAATTGAACATGTCCCCAAGTTACTCACTAATTTTGATGTAAATCATAACAATTTCACCAAAATTTTCAATTATAAACCTTTAAATATCCCTCCGGTCGTAATAACAGATTTCACCTTACCCCCTCCCCATAATACAACTCCGTTGCCACCTTCTAGTGCTCTCTTTGTTGCGCCTACCCCTCCCCTCCTGACCTGCTCTCCCCCCAAGCAAGCACACCGATACAACACACATAGCAACGGGCAGACGTTTACCAGACCCCCTCGAGTGGCTAATGTGACCAGTCAACGCTCTTCCAACGTAAGTGGTAAGCGATCTTACTCTCATTTTGTACACTATTTTCAAGCACTGAGTACATCTTTTTCCCTTTTTCAGACTTCAGTTCACACACATTGCGTCTTATTTTCTCTGTATTTGATCTTGAACTCCCAGTAAAAATGAAGACACCTGTTTTCGGCTTTAACCATTATTTTAATGGAACTGGATATTGGCCTCTACCTATAAGCAGCTTCAGGCATGATCAATCCTGTTTGAAGTGTTACTATTCCATGTCAACTACAATATGCGATTTCTCGTACCCGAATCACGTGTCTATGCAAGAATGAGATTTAATTAGTTAACAATTCTAATTACTTTCATCATTCAAAAGAATATAATAATCATTTTTATGTATGAACATTCTTATTAACTGACTGGTAGCAATGATTTTAATTACTTCACTACCAGCTCTATATTGTACTTTATGTTTTTAACCTCCGACAGCACAATTGTGTGTTTTTCTCTAAGCCATGATGAACATTCTTATATGTTTTCACACTAGTTTTAAGCCGATTTGATTTTCAATAAAGTAAATGTCGAATCTTAGGGTACCATATATTTTAAGAACACTAGGTTCGGACCCCTGACCTAACTTTAGGCTAAGATTTATTTCGGCTGATGATGCTTACGACAGTTAAGCGAAACATGTCCCAATTTACAATACCAGTTGTAATGTTTATATCCTAAATATAAGGAAAGATAAATATTAGAAAGGTGGTGTAAATTATTATTCTTATTTTAATGTTCATAATCTGATGTCCAATATGGTCTACAATGAAATTTATTACTTGTAAGGAGAACATTTTTCTTTTTGAGAAAATGAGGCAACTTTGTCATTAATTCTTTCACGGCCCGTACTTAAAGACATGATACTGTACAGGCTTTTGGGCTTATGCTGTGTCAAGAAAATAAGGTGAAATTCTTAACGTTTTGCAGGGAACTGTGCCCTGCGTCCTCAGAAGAAATCTCGACTGTCCACGAGAAAGGCTTCTTAAACAATGACACTTTAAATTTGGAACTTTATAATAGAAGTGGAAAATGGTACGTTCATTCGCCACCAGGTAGCCCCCAGGACGTGGCAACGCTAGCGTTCGAAGCAGAAGCTGGACAAACCATCACAATCAGTCTAAGTGGTTCACATAACGTGTTTGCATAACACATGACATTGGCAGGTGTATGGTATAGACACAAGCCTGGATAGTCGAGATTTCTTCTGAGGACGCAGGGCACAGTTCCCTGCGAAACGATAAGAATTTTTACCTTATTTTCTTGACACGACATAAGCCCAAAAGCCTACAGAGTATCATGTCTTTGAGGCGACTTTGTTACTTCTGGGCGCGCAATTCAAATTGACGAACTTGTCATATTTGCTGTGCCTGAGTGCAAATCATTGCCCTCTGCTGTGCTTTATGGATGGAAGGGGAAGTGGGGTGTATGATAGAGGGAGACAGATAATGCTCCGCACGAATGCACAAGTTTCCTCGTTTGAATTGTGCAGTATTTTGTCTTTGTCTCTCACAAGCAATATCCACAGTTTTTTTTATTAAGCAGCCGTAATTGCACAGATAGTATAAGAACCATAGTAATTAAGACACACCTGTCAATTAAGAAATACTCCTGATCATTTCTCCCCTCGTCTGTTGGTCTCAGCAACGTTCTTTATTATTTAACATGCGCGAAGATGCATCGCTGCCACCACAAAATTATGCATTCCTTTACTCACAACATTGTAAAAGGAATTAAATACTGAACAAAGAAACAATATGCCCAATGGTTTGACTACAGTAAATCTTCAATATTCCCCCCCTTCTACTTCGATATTCATGGAACAAGAAAAGTCCATTGGAGTTAAATCAGCCATTAAACTAGCCCAACACCATTATGGCACAGCCACATTCACTGTTATTAGTTTTTTATAGATCCGCCTTGTCAATCCGCCTAGTATATTTGCTAATACATCAAATACATATATATATAAGTACATGAATCCTTTAATATTCTCTTCTTCAGCTTACAGATTAAAACCACATGCATGTAATAGACCTTACTTAAAACATTATTCCCTAACATAAAACTGGTTAAAAACAATACAATAAAACACTAAAAGTTCAAACATGATTATCATTAATGTTATGTCCAGTCTTGTCCTGTAAATATCATGTGAGAGTTCATTTATGGTACTGTATTAATATTAAGCTGATCTGCAATTATCAAATATTGTTTTGGTGTGGCATCTGTGTGATCTTCAAAACCCAAATGCCCCTCATGGGTCTCATGTTGTTGTTCTTGATAAAGCTGAAGCAGTATATGTCTGCTTATACCATAAACAAATGTCACGGCGGATCCAACGGAAATAAATATATTCTTGTTAGAGGATTAACCTGCCAGATTAAATTGAACTTTCATGGTCTGTAAGAAAAGGGGGAAAAAACTAACATATAATGGTTCTAATGCAACTCAACGAAAATAAAAACCCAACACGTAAAATTAAAAGTGACTTACATTGGATGAAGGCCTTGGAGATGTGTTAGCACTTTAAGCTCAATCGGCAGACTGTAGGAATATTCTCGAGAAATTATAAATTTATATATTACAGAAATTGACAAAGAAAACAGTCTAACAAACACATGGCAGAGGATAATCAGTTATTCAAAGTAGCTAACCAATATTCTAGAAAGAGAAATAAAGGAAAAGGGGAACAAGAAGGGACAATGCAGGAAAGCCTAACTGGGCAGTAAAAAGTCAACTCCCCTCCTGTGCTGTAGACTCCTCCCACTCCACTCCTGCAGATGTTCAACTCACTAGCTTGACAGTCCTATAGTCTGTCGATTGAGCTTAAAGTGCTAACACATCTCCAAGACCTTCGCATCCAATGTAAATCACTTAATTTTATGTGTTGGGTTCTTTTGTTAAGTCGTATTAGAACCATTGTATGTTAGTTTTCCACCCTTTTTTTTACAGACCATGAAAGTTCAATTTAACCTGGCAGGTTAATCCTCTAGCACGAATATATTTATTTCTGTTGGATGCGCCGTGACACTTGTTTATGGTATAAGCAGACACATACTGCTTCGACTTTATTAAGAAGAACAACATGAGACCCATGAGGGGTATTTAGTTTATGAAGGTCACACAGATGCCACATCACAACAACATCTGATAATTGCAAATCAGCTTAATATTAATACAGTACCATAAATGAACTCTCACACGATATTTGCAGGACAAGACTGGGCATAACATTCATGATATTGATGTTTGAACTTTTAATATGTTTTATTGTATTGTTTTTAACCAGTTTAATGTTAGGGCATAATGTTTTAAGTAAGGTCTATTACATGCATATGATCTTAATCGGTTAGCTGAAGAAAATTCTCGAAACATGTACATATATATATATTTGTGTATTTGATGTATTAGCAAATATACTGTGCTTAGAACTGTATTGACAAGGAGGATCTGTAAATAACTAATAACAGTGATTTAAGTCAGTACAGACCATTGGTGGCCATTATGGTCAAAATTATAGATACAGCCATATTCGCTGCCAAATACCTAGAAGAATACCTTCTAATAATCCAGGCAGTGATTCTACTGAAAAACGGTAGGATTCCGCACCTTTCAGGTCCAAGTAAATAGTCACCAACAATACTGGCCTAAATACTGACACTAAACCAATGCTGATGTGTGTGCAGTATTGTCACATGACCAAGTTTCTTCTGCCCTCCTCCACACAGTTGCCTGCCAATGGACACAATGATGTTGGCGACAATCAGGGTGCCAGATGTCATAAATCAGTGCAGTTTCTCTCCCGTTGCCATGTGCTGCGCCATACGCTAGGTGCATATCAGCCATTTCTTCGTTGGTGTACTGAAATGGAGCAAATCTCACCAATTTATACCGCAGATTTATAGGAGTTAATATGAACAAAAAAATCTGTGTACTGCCTAATGGCACCGGGAAATGACTGCGCTAAGCAAACAAGAAACTTGTGCATTTGCACCAAGCATTATCTCTGCCTCCATCTAACATACACCCCACATCCCCTCCCTTCCCTTCCTTCCTCTCCTCTCCTCCGAAGCACAACAGCGGGAAGCAATTTGCGCTCTGGCAGAGCAAATATGGCAAGTTCAGCAATTTGAACCACGCACCCGGAAGTAACAAAATAACTTCATTTTCTCAAAAAAAAAAAATCTTCTCTGCCAATCCAATTGTGCCATTTTTTTTACTTAAGACGAAGAACATCCCTGATTTTTTTGTCGGTATAATTAAGATACACTCTGTATATAACAATGTTAAAATTATAGGTGGGTCCCAAAGGCTACCTCTGTTGAGAGGAAGTACTGTAACTTTTTTCTTTTTGCTAGTTGCTTTATTTAAGTGTATAAATTTCATTATTCATCCGTATTGGTATTGAATAAGGTGGATACGAATTTTAATAGATTGTAGTTGCTTTATGTCGCACCGACACAGATAGGTCTTATGGCGACGATGGGAGAGGAAAGGGCTAGGAGTGGGAAGGAAGCGGCCGTGGCCTTAAATTAAGGTACAGCCCCAGCATTTGTCTGGTGTGAAAATGGGAAACCACGGAAAACCATTTTCAGGGCTGCCGACAGTGGGATTCGAACCTACTATCTCCTGAATACTGGATACTGGCCGCACTTAAACAACTGCAGCTATCGAGCTTGGTGTAACTTTTTTTAGAAAGAAAAATATCCTGTTTCTAACTACATGCTGGGTCAGACAAGAAACACTACTAAGTACTGAGGAATGCAGCAGTAAATGTAGCTGATGATGATTATCACAACACAAAAGATAATCGCTGTTCTAACAACAGTTATTGGTTTTTCATTCCACTAACTATATTTACTGTTTTTGGGGAGGACAAAATTCTAAAATCTTGTCTCGCAGTAGTTCTTTTAAATGTCAGTAAATACAAACATGAGGCTGGTGTATATGAGCACTTCTGAATGCCACTGGAGTAGGCAAGGATCAACTTCTAGTTCTAAGATGTCAACTGCTAGCCAAGGAGAAGCCTCTGAAGTAACTGGTACATCCATAAATAAAATAATATTAAAAGGACACAAAAGGAAAATATAGCTATCAATTCTCCAAATGGTGTCTGCTTATATTTGAAGAACAACATATTTTTTTGTAAGTCTAACCCTTGTCCCATTTCTTTACGGGGTCAGGTATGAAATGGATGAATCTTCGCAGCAAGTTTTTATGACCATATGCCCTTCCTGACACCATCAACCTCAACAGAGGAGTTAACGAGATGAAATGAACGATGTGATATATGATAGTAGGAAGGAAGATGGTGAAACCCAGTGCTGGCGCATAGCCTACTCATGTCGAATCGCACCAAGGGGTATGTTCAAGGCTTAACGCCTCCATCCGACAGATGAATCACCATGAACAGTCATATGTCTTCACTCCATATGACATTGCTGAGAGGTTTAGAATTGAATCCAGGCTTTCAGCATGCAATCTAGTGATTAGAAATTGTATACCACCACCTCTTTTACCCTGTCAGCCAACATTCTGAGTTGTTTTTTTTAAATACCAAAGGGACTTGAATGAACTAACAATGGTGTCAGACCCTAGAGACTTGACTGCCTAACAATCATGGCCACCAGGCGGGCTGGAAAAATAATGTATCAATAAACCATATTCAATGTAACAGAAAAAATGAGAAGAATTCTACAGGCTACATTATAAAGCACGGAGAAGACAAAAAAAGAAATTGCTACATGTAGTTTACTCTTTCATCAACAGTTGAATGTGTTCCGACAACATCTAAAGACAAAATTACAGAACAGTTTCCCCTCACTGCCTCAATAGTACAGTAGGAGGCCAGCCCCATTATGTAGGGATAGTGTACTGTCTCTTACTTGGAGGCCCTGCATTTGATTCCCAGTACATCCTGGACCGAAGCCCGACAGGAGGTTCACTCACCTCACGATTCCAATGAGGAACTGCCTGATGCAAGAGAAATGGACCTGGTCACGACAGCCTAGTAATACGGGTTGAGGATGTAGTCACGTTGACCATGTGACACTCCAACATACGAAGGTCATCTGGATTGGCAACAGTCATCTCGGCAGGTGGGCTATATGTGCCACAGATGTTTTTTGTTTGTTTGTTTGTTTGTTTGTTTGTTTGTACATTTGTATAGCATGACAACACTTCTAGTAATAGTTTTTATACTTATGAAATAATAAAACATGAAAAAAATTAACTGACTAGAAATCACTCTACCTTGTAGCAGGTTGAATGCAATAAACTACTTCCCTATATCGGTATTTCTCTCATAAAGTCTTATCTAGCAATCTAATGACAAGAAAATCTAATTTTTCAGCTAGGTTATTTCTTGATTCCTAATAAATTATTTTTTCTGAATCAACGTCTAACCGCCAGCTGAGTGGCTCAGACGGTTGAGGCGCTCTCTTTCTGACCCCAACTTGGCAGATTCGATTCTGGCTCAGTCCAGTCATATTTGAAGGTGCTCAAATATGTCAGCCTCATGGTGGTAGATTTACTGGCACGTAAAAGAACTCCTGTGGGACTAAATTCCAGCACCTCTGCGTCTCTAAAAACCACAAAAGTAGTTAGTGGGAAGTAAAGCAAATAATTATTCAACTTCTAACTACGCGTTTCTTCTTGTCACATATACTCTCTTACTCAGGCTTTTTCAACATAATTTTGGGTGTCTACTCTTGATTTTTCTCTTGCTGAATGAAAAGTTCATTGGTAGTTATATGAGACTCGTTTTAAATTAAGTTTCCCTTTTCACAGCTTGTTATACATAAGAATTAATGGTGGGTCCATGCTCTATTTATGACTTGCATGCAAATGGTTTTTCAACAGATATATAGCTAAATCATCTAAATCTAAACATTGGCAGCAGTGATAGTTGATAGTTCATACGTACATCTAAACTATCTTCATTCAAAATGAGAAGTGGAGTGCCATGGACAATTAACTTGCAGGAGTAGCCAATATTGATTGCAGTTTCCTGTTTGTCTCCGGTCAGAATCCAAAGACGAATGTCAGCGCGGATGAGAGCAGCAATAGTCTCTGGGACCTACAAAACACACCATCATACAGAAATGTAAAGAATATACTGCAAATTCTTAGCAGCATGCTCTTCCTTTTTAACAAACATTAGATAAACAGAGCATTGTATGGAAAGAGAAAATTAAAAATAAAGAGATTCAACAGGTGGACAGTGCACAGAGTTATGCCATGTGTCAGCTTGTACAATAAAGTAATATATATAGTAAAAAACAAAACCAAAAAAAAAAACAACAAGCAGGCATAGGGATGTGGCGACCCCATCGCCCAGTGGGAAACCACTGCAATCAGCTACCCGAGTATTGGCGGGAAAATCATAATGTTTGCGGGGTATGGAGGAAATGCCTACTCCCAGTCCTGAACAACTAGGATGAAAAAAGGCACAAAGCCTTCTTCACAATTTCATAAAATCATCCTTCATCTCTCATCTTCACCTTTCTAAATAACTTCTTGAATAGGGAACATGCATGATCCGGGGTTTTAATTAAAAATATGCTAATCTGATTCAAAATTTCATGCAGAATTCAAAAATGTGATCAGAATGTACAAATAATAACTCCAAACATGATAAAAATCTACGAAAATGTCACGTCACGCAAGTACGCGATCTCATTGGTCTGACGTCATCGTACAGGTTGACTGAATTAGCAGACGAAATAACACATAGTGTGCTGTGAGAAGCAGGATACACTTCGCGTATTTCTACTTTATGTTAGTGTCTGGTATGGTTAAATTCGAGGTCTATACATTGGATAATAATCTGAGTGGTATATTTTAGACTTAAAATGAATCCTGCACAGACAGTGAGGCTGAAAACTTATAAATGGTGTATAGTTCTGATGTGCAATAGCACATCGCATACCATCCCAAACAAATTGTTTATAAATGTTCCAAAGACGCTAAAACTAGGGAGAAATGGATTTTGGCGAGCCGGAGAAATGCTGGTGAAATATCGGAAAAGTCTACAGTTTATTTTTTTGAAGATTTTCACGTAAGATGAATTTGTTTGAATTTTCAAATCACTTTTCCATGTCAGCTGTTCTAGTGGTAAAACTTTAAATTTTAATGTATGATGCTTTATTTAAATGCTTCAATTACATCTTGGAATATGAAAGTAATAAACATTACATTAAATAATGCTGATTATTAAAGTATTCTCCAAACATAACCTATGTTTTGGGTGATCCATGTCAAGCTAATAAATCAAAGGGGTTATGAACCATTTTGACAGCTCTAATTCTACCAATATATCTTGGCATGGGACAGTTATGTATGTCTTTATTGAAGAGCTTAATTGGTAAAGAAATTTAGGCTATATCTAAATACTCTATAATGTAACAAAGAATAGGCGTGTACATCATGAAAGGAAACAACGTGAATTTATGTATAACTCTACACAAAACCAATGCTTGTCTGTTGGGGTCTTATAAGTTAACAATGCTCAATTATAATAATTATCATAATATTAATGAAATAAATAACATAATTGCACACAGGTGAAAATAGTGATGTGTCTAAAATATTATGCAACTTAGCCTAAGTTTTAGGTTATACAAGCCAAGTCAATAAACCGAAGGGTAAAAATACCGCGCGAGTTGGCCGTGTGGTTAGGAGCGCGCAGGTGTGAGCTCACATCCGGGAGATAATGGGTTTTGAACCCCACTGCCGGCAGCCCTGAAGATGGTTTTCCGTGGTTTCCCATTTTCACACCAGGCAAATGCTGAGGCTGTACCTAAGGCCACGGCCGCTTTGTTCCCATTCCTAGGCCTTTCCTGTCCCATCGTCGCCATAAGACCTATATGTGACGATGTGACGTAAAGCAAACAGCAAAACAAAAAAAAAGTAAAAGTCACAGCACCCAAAGACATTCCTGTATTGAGCGACTAAAATGTCTCCGGGACACTTTTCTTTCCTGATATGCTCAGCTTGTTAAAAGCCAAATGTAATTAATGTTATTGGCTTCACGCCCCGCTAACTACTTCTACGATTTTTGGGAGACGCCGATGTGCAGGAATTTAGTCCTGCAGGAGTTCTTTTACGTTCCAGTAAATCTACCGACACGAGGCTGACGTATTTGAGCACCTTCAACTACCACCGGACTGAACCAGGATCGAACCTGCCAAATTGGGGTCAGAAGGCCAGCACCTCAACCGTCTGAACCACTCAGCCCGACTTGTGAAAACTAGATGACGTCATATTTATCTTTATCATGTTTAATTTTTTCCCTCCACAAAGATATTTAATTCTCTTTCATGGGCCCCGGAAGTGGGTAGGCCAGTTGTCCCAACCATAAATATATATATATTTTTTTTGGGAATGATAGATTAGATATAGCCCTATAGTACTATGATCTTTCTTTCTTTCTTAATCAGTTTATCCTTCAGGGTTGGTTTTCTCTCGGACTCACCGAGGGATTTCACCTCTACCACTTCAAGGGCAGTGTCCTGGAACGTGAGACTTTGAGTATGGTGATGAAACTGATGAGGAGGGCCATTACAGTATCTCGCCCAGGCGGCCTCACCTGTTATGCTCAACAGGGGCCTTGTTGGAGGATGGGAGGATCGGAAGGGATAGACAAGGAAGAGGGAAGGAAACGGCCGTGGCTTTAGGTGCCTGGAGGAGAAGTAGGAAAATACGAAAAACCACTTCGAGGATGGCTGAGGTGGGATTCGAAACCGTTCTACTCAGTTGACCTCCCGAGGCTGAGAAGAGCCCGTTCCAGCCCTCGTACTATTTGTTTTCAACTTTCATGACAGAGCCGGGAATCGAAACCGGGCCTCCGGGAGTAGCACACATTAACCACTACACCACAGAAGCGGACTAGTACTATAATGCTACCTATACGTTTATGTTAGTGCTGAAATCCGATTTCTTACTTTACTAATGCTGAAAGCCCAAAAATGTAATGTTATTCTTTAATAGGGGAATCAGTCTAGAAGGAAATGTTGAAAGTGATGTGATATCTATCCAGGTTCGTTGTTATCCTAATACTATGGGTTACAGTGCATTGCACTTATATAAAAGACGCCACTTACAAACTTGCTTGTTATCCGCGAATTTCTGCGGCCACAAAAGTCAAATTTTTCAAGAATGATGACATCTACACATGGTAGATTGTCTGACTGTGCTGTTTTGAACGTTTCTTCTGTCATTTCGAAGTTATTCGCGATCATGAATAATAAACAATCGGCTTTTAGCAACGGCTGATGCACAACGGCTGGTAGAGCTCCATGCGGTACTGGATCGTGACGTCACAGCGCGCCGCTTACGTCAGAGGCCGTTTCACTCGCCTTGCGGAAAGGCACTGTTAAATATTTTTTTAATGGTAGAAAAAAAGGCAACATACCACAATGTAATACGTTTACGTACTATTTCATTGGTGTACTTTTCAAAAAAAATATTTTTGAAAATGATGCATGTTCCCAATTGTAACTCAAGGATTTATCCTCATCTCAAGATGACACCTTAGACAGTCAACCATGAAAAGTCTTTTGAAGAAAAATTCCACCGACTGCAATCATATATTGCAGAAAAGACAGCATTAGGATGCGGTAGGCTGTCATTTGGAAGATTATGATGGATCGGAGCATCTGAAAATTCAACAGCCAGCATCTACACAAAAACTTCACAGAATCAAACCTAAACAAATCCCTTTCTTTTCGACACACAATATTAACCTTTGTGCCAAATTGGAAAATTGAAGATTGTCACTGACATCATGGACAAACATAAAATTCTAATTATGGCCCTTCAAGGAATAAGCAATAGTGATCAAGACCCAATAGAATCACAAGGGTACTGACTGTATAAAGGAATCCCTGGAAAATGAGTGATGAAAAACTCTTCGCAGTTTGGTAATAGATTTCTAATAAATCTCAAAATCATAGATTCAGTCATGGAATTTAAATCTCAATCTCCCAGACTTGTAACACTAACTCTGAAATCTGCAAATAAAATCTACACAATTATCAATGTACATGCTCCTACTAATGAGAAAAATAACACCCGAAAGGATAAAGAAGAAGCACAAAAATTCTGGTATCTCCTGGATCAAACTTTAATCCACACACCTTCATCACACGTTAAAATTCTCCTTCGCAATTTCAACGCACAACTGGGACAAGAAAGAAGGTACCAAGATATCATTGTAAAATGGCCAGCACATAAGAGGATGAATAAAAATGGTCAAAGATTTGGTTGAATTATGCAGAAACCACAATCTTATCTCAAAATCAACATACTTTTAAAACAAACCTCACAAATTAAAAACTTGGAAACATCCTCATTTCTAGAAAGGTGAATGGCAACTGGACCATGTTTGCATGGATAAATTTCACCATCATGAAATCTACAATGTCAAAGTCCTAAGGGGGAAAGACTCAGGGTCAGATCACTATGTTGTTAAGATCAAAATAAAATTAACTCCAAGGGTTAAGAAAAGACCTCCAAATAAAAATAGAAAAAAATTTGTTCCTACCACCTTAATAAATAATAGGGAGTACTATAGGGAAACAGGAAAAGGATCTGTCAACACTAATACATTAGAAGAACTGACCACCAAACTAAAACTGATAGCAGAAGACTTAGCTCCAACAAATCCTAGGAAGAAAATTGAATGGTGGGATGAAGAATGTGACCAGGCAATTGAGAGAAGACACCAAGCTTAGATAAATCACCAAGCCCAAAAATCAGACAAATCAATTTTAGAACTAATAAAACAAAGAAATTCAACCCGTAAACCCAAACACAAACTGAGGAGCTAGAAACAATACTGTAGTAGTAGTACTACTATTACATACAAAAGTGTTGTCAGTCTGAATGTATTTGTAATCACCATTAAAATGTTGCTACACTTATTTTCTTGTTTGGTACAATCAATTAACCCCTTTTCTTTAACACACCTCATAAATTTTGCTGCTGCAGTAAATGCTTGCAGAATGCATCCTCGAGAATTATATTAGGCTCTATGTTCGTAAGATCTATCTGTCAGCCTACAGGTACAATTTACTTAAATTTCCTAGCCTTGAGGCTGGGACATTTAAACAATTTCAAGGGAGTGAGTGGAGTGCCATGCAGTATACTAAAGGTGATAAATCTATTCATAAATATTACCATTCATTTAAAGAATCTTAAAAATCACCCAAATAAGAGTCATTAGTAATTTGTAGAATGAAAAGTCTTGTGTTTCAAGTACATATATCATGCAGTAATCATACCTGATCTTGTAATTTGTCCTCAATAGCTGTGGCCCCTAATAACCTTAAATTATTTTCTATTAAGTTGGCAGCATCCTCCATCTTTGTTTCCCTATACTGGAGGGATGTGCTAGCTTTATGGTACGTACTTTTCCATTCCTGAAAGGATAAAAAAAAGTATTTTAGTTCTTCCTGTTATTCAAGGATACTTTCATAACCATTTACACTGGTTTCACAGAGAAGAATACCCTGAAGACAAAGTAGGTTAGAAGAACAATCCAGATTAAAATGAGATTTTAGCTGTTTAATGGTGAAAACATTTAAGCCATTCATTTAAAACAACCATAAAAATCGCCCAAATAAGAGCTATTAGTAATCTGTAGAACAATTTTTTTTATTGAAATTAGGTTGAATAATGTACACTAGTGTCCAAAAGTTAAGCATAATCACTAAATGAGGCCATGCTGCCTGATAGGAATGTCAGATGGATTGCTGAACAAACGGAAGCTGAATCACACACCATATGTCAAACACACCATATGTCAAACAACTTGTCCAAAAAAAGCAGTGTCAGAAAGGTTCTGATAGCTAAGGTACACCTTTGACAACAACTAACAAAACTTGGCAATGTCTTCCACAACAAAATATGCTGTTAATAGGGTGTATGATTACCCCTAATGGCCACACATGCTTCGCAGCGATGTGGCATGCTCTCTATCAGATGGTCCAAGAGCTCTTGTGGCAGTCAATTCCATGGGCAATGTGAAGGTCTTGGAGAGTCCTTGGTAGAGGCTGACGGGATGCAATTTGCCTCCCCAATTCATCCCAGGCATGTTCTATAGGATTCAGATCTGCAGACCTCGCTGGCCACTCCATGCGATGAATTTCTTCCCCAGCCAGAATTTCATTCACCAGAGCAGCGCGGAGCACTCGGGCATTATCTTCTATTAAGAGGAAGTCTGGACCAACCGTACCTCTGAAGAGTTGAACATGCGGTCTCAGTACTTCATCCCTGTATCTCCGAGCGTTAACAGTGTTCCTCGGACCACCCATGAAGATGTGCAGGACCGTACGGCCATTCAACATGATATTTTACAAGTCATTAATCTCATATTTGGTCCGTATTGACGACAGTGATTACATATAATTTACAAAAAATATTTGTTTAATGTCAACCTAGTCAATACTTACAATTACCACTATTGTGGTTAAATGATCATAAATAATTGAAAAATCGTTAACATGTATCGCCCTTCTTAACGGGCATCATCAGCACTATGAACAACTTTAAAAATAATAGTTACATTTAAGACTGTCTTACAATAATCAATCATATAAGATTGGAATAAAATGTGACATTAAAAGTTGTTTTTGATACCATTATTAAAAAGTTATAAGTAAATCTTATAAACAATAAGTTAAAACAAATGTAGGTCAATCTCATAATCTAGTCTAAAAAATATATACGTTAATGTTGGTAGGAGGATTGTCAAACGGCATTCGTCTGAAATTGAAATGGATCCATTTTCTTTAACATTTGGTGAAGGTCCATATTAAACTGTATTCATCAGCAAGTAGAAATTCGAAGAACAAAATATATGCAAAACAAGGGCTCTAATTAATCATGTAGTAGAAGATTAGGTCAAGGATGATCATGGTAATTCTTCTTGAGTTAAATTGGTTATGTAACCAGTCGAATAAGAATACGTTGAATTAAAAATACACGTCGTAAATTCACGACAATGCACTGGATTGAAGATATTTATCAATATAATTGTAGTATCCCCTCTGTTGTGTAAATTTTCAATGATTAGAATGTTGGATAGACTGTAAAGAAAAATTTAAAAAAAATGCATTTAAAGTGTAAGTACAAAAATAACAGTTGTGGTTGTATACGGTTATGGGTTACGTAAAAATGCGTACTTACTCGAATGCCGTAAAGTGTCTAACTTGTTCTGTTGCTAGCGGTAATCTGACTGGCGTTTCTACTACGTGTATTGTATGGGTGTGGTGGAGGGAGGGAAGAACCACTAATATTATTTACAATACTATCAGTAAACACAGTAATCTCAGTAAAATGGAGATCAAAGAATTTATGACTATACTAAAATTTACATTGGATAATAATTATTTCACCTTTAATGGTAAAATCTACAAACAGAATGGATTGGTGATGGGAGATCCCATTTCAGGTATCCTAGCCGATATCTATATGGATACGATAGAACACACGAAAATTAAAACCTACATAAAAGGAATTACTTTATGGTTGAGGTTTGTGGATGACACATTTGTCATAATTGACAAGAATACCACCAATAGTAATGATATATTGGACGAATTAAACAAGATTAACCCAAATGTAAACTTTACGAAAGAGGATGAAGATGAAAACTCTTTAAACTTTTTGGATATAAAAGTTACACGATCTAATAACTCCTTTGAATATCAAATTCACAGAAAACCTACACACTCGTCAATTACAATAAATAATTCTTCGCTACATCCTGGAACACAAAAACAGACATCTTTTTACAGCCTAATATATCGAGCCTTAAGAATCCCCTTATCTCCCAAAAATTTGAGAACTGAATTGAATTACATAAGAAACCTTGCAGTAACCAATGGATACAAAATTGAAATGATAAACCATCTGATATATAAGATAAAAAACAAACTGTCTACTAACCTCAAACCGGATAAACCTAGCTAAAATAAATATGTCGTTTTCACTTATAATAGCCCAATGATCCACCAAATTACCAATAATTTCAACAAACATAATGTAAACATAGCTTACAGAACAACCAACACTACGCAGAACATATTTTTTAATTATAATAAAATAAATAATAATAATAATAACAGCAAATATCAGAATTCAGGAGTTTATAGGTTGACTTGTTCACAGTGTGGTTATTCATACGTTGGTCAAACTGGGCGAAGTTTTATTACAAGGTATTTGGAACATTTCAATGCCAAAAAACATAACAAATATTCCGCTATGAGTACACACATGAAGGAAACAGGCCACCATTTTACCACAATAGAAAAAGATCTAACAATAATAAAGAATACTAACAAGGGAAAACTGCTAAACGAATTTGAAAATATCTATATTTATTTGGACAAAACGTTTAATAAGGATTATAACCTTAATGACGACACGGAAATTAAGAGTCCTTTGTACACATTAATACCTAAGTTGTTGAAAACAGTTATCCCAAATCAAAAGAGAATCCCGCATATTTTAAAAATTACCAGTACAACAACTCCAAACACGCCCCCAGATACCATACCTATAATTCCCCTTCCGAATAATCCCCCTCCCATATCGACACCAGTATGTACCAATCCGCCCAGTTCTTCCCTCCCTCAACTCGTCCCCCTCCCTCCGCCACACCCATACAATACACGTAGTAGAAACGCCAGTCAGATTACCGCTAGCAACAGAACAAGTTAGACACTCTACGGCATTCGAGTAAGTACGCATTTTTACGTAACCCATAACCGTATACAACCACAACTGTTATTTTTGTACATACACTTTATATTTTTCTTTACAGTCTATCCAACATTCTAATCATTGAAAATTTACACAACAGAGGGGATACTACAATTATATTGATAAATATCTTCAATCCAGTGCATTGTCGTGAATTTACGACGTGTATTTTTAATTCAACGTATTCTTATTCGACTGGTTACATAACCAATTTAACTCAAGAAGAATTGCCATGATCATCCTTGACCTAATCTTCTACTACATGATTAATTAGAGCCCTTGTTTTGTATATATTTTGTTCTTCGAATTTCTACTTGCTGATGAATACAGTTTAATATGTACCTTCACCAAATGTTAAAGAAAATGGATCCATTTCAATTTCAGACAAATGCCGTTTGACAATCCTCCTACCAACATTAACGTATATATTTTTTAGACTAGATTATGAGATTGACCTACATTTGTTTTAACTTGTTGTTTATAAGATTTACTTATAACTTTTTAATAATGGTATCAAAAACAACTTTTAATGTCACATTTTATTCCAATCTTACATGATTGATTATTGTAAGACAGTCTTAAATGTAACTATTATTTTTAAAGTTGTTCATAGTGCTGATGATGCCCGTTAAGAAGGGCGATACATGTTCACGATTTTTCAATTATTTATGATCATTTAACCACAATAATGGTAATTGTAAGTATTGACTAGGTTGACATTAAACAAATATTTTTTTAAAATTATATGCATTCAACATGATGCCGCCCCACACCATGACTCCACCACCACCATACTGGTCCCGTTCCACGATGTTCCTGTGGTTGTATCGGCTACCCAGTTCTCTCCAGATTAATGTGAGACGAGAATCGTTCTGCAAACTGAAGTGGGATTCACCTGTGAAGAACACATGCCTCCATTCATTCATGGTCCAGTTTCGATGTTAACGGCTCCACAGTAAACGGGCCCGCTTCTGTGCAGGAGTGAGTGGGATGCACACCGCTGGACGTTGGGGGAACAGCCCTGCTGTTCTGAGCCTCCGGTACACAGTTTGCCGGGAAACGACAACCCCTGATACAGCTGCAAGCTCCGCCGACAGTTGTCTTGCAGGTGCACTCCGATTTCATTGGGCGGTTAAGGCCAGATATCGGTCCTGCTGTGGGGTGGTTACCCTTGGTCGACCTGATACTGGCCTACGACTAACATCTCCTGTGTCTCGAAATCGTCTCCAAAGCCTGGAAATTACAGTTTGTGGCACGTTCAAGGATACGGTGACTTTGGTCTGTGTCTGGCCTGCTTCCAGGCGGCTGAGTATTCTACACTGCAAAACGGGGTTCAAAAGGCATCATTGTGCCATTATGTTGTCACGATCACCACAAGGCTACACTCCGCACACTATAACAGGGCGAACACCATTAAGGGAATATGGGGTGCAGACACTGGCTGTGTTTACCTTGCGATTACACCGCTAGTCAAAGCAGGGAACACTCCTTTCCTATACATAACGAACACGTAAGGTTGGTAGGTGCATATGTCGTGTGATTTGCAGTCTATTTCCTGTTGCCCTACTAACTCATAACTTACGCTTAACTTTTGGACACTAGTGCATTTTTCTGAAGTAAGAGTCCTCTTCATTAAGTGGCAATATATGCTACTCAGAGTGGCGAATTTAGGCATTTTCCGCCCCTAGGCGGTGAACATGCTGATATACACACGTCTATAAAAAGACCAACCTTTTTTCTATTTTTTTAAGTTCCGTTTGGGCCTGCTATGGACCACGTGGTTCTTGTGTTTAATATTTTAATTTTCACTTTTAACAGTATTCAAGTGTTGTGCTCAGAACATTCCAGCACATTCTTCAAAATTTTAACTGACACATTCGGCAATCCAATTTATTTTTAATGTGTTTTTGTCCTTGTCCTTTGTTCTTAATCTTAAAACTTTTTGGCTGATGATGTCTACAAGATAGATGAAACATGTTCCGTTATTTTAAATGTTATTTAAATAATTAAATAATTTTTTAATAGTATTGTAAAGATGGAACATTTGACCATACCTTTTATGTAGGATTTATCAGTCATTAATAAAAATCACTTTGGGAGTGGCGACCCCATTGTAATAATAGCCTATATATGGTTCATTCATTACACCTCTGACCCGGTCAGTGACTGGAAAACAGGTTGTAGGTTTTCATTTTCAGTATGTTCTGTTTGGTGTCTCCAAAAACCATACTAGTAGTTACTGGAATGTAAAACCAAGGATGTAGATGTGGAGGAATTGGTTTAGTGTTGAAAGTTATCTCTGTATGTTTGTGACAAAGTTTATGAAATGCTTTTGATGCATGAAGGAATGTAACACAGCAGTCTTTTTTCTTTGGCTGTGCATCTTGCAGACAGCTGTTTACGAGTGAAGAGTTAATGAACGTACCAGGCAGTGAAACAAAACCCTCTTTGCTGTTCTGATAACTCTATGTATGGCCAAAGCTTCCTCCCAAGTGTCCTCTGTACGATCCTTCTCAGTACTGAAAATATTGTAATTGAGGCACCAGTTTCATAATACATTGGTGTCTCCCCATTTGACAATCAAAATGATACATCCTTACCTGAATATTTGTGATAAGTATCCCCAGGATGAACCAAAAGACCACGAAAGACAAGATTACAAATGAAGCAAACTGGAAGGAGGGTGGCATCAAAATACCTCTCAAAGCTTTTAGGAAGACGCAGATTAGAACTGTTTGGACATGTTATGAGGATGGACAGAACGAGAACAGCAAAAAATTACTTTGACAGAGAAGTGAAAGGGGCATGACAGTACGGAGGCCAAGGAATAGATGGATAAACACAGTGAAATCAGAGGTCAGCAAGAGAAACGTCAAGTGGGAGGAGAGGTTCAGAAACTATACTTTGACAGGAAGAAGTGGCGTGCACTTGTACATCACACCCAGGAAACTGGATCTGGAAAATGATGATTATGATGATCGCCAGGCTAACATTATATTAGGAACAAAACTAATAACTTCGGCACATCACATTTTAGTTTTATAACCACTTTCAATTTTAAAAAGGCCCAGGAGCACTGTCAATACTCATTCCTTTCAGTCTGGTAAACATCTGCCTCATTAACAAGATATTCTTAATCACCGAACTTGTTGTTATCAGAACATCATTTTATTTTATTTTTTTAATTTTTCTTTTTACAAGTTGCTTTGCGTCGTCCCAACACAGATAAGTCTTACGGCAATGATGGGGTAGGGGAGGGCTAGGAGTGGAAAGGAAGCGGCTATGGCCTTAATTAAGGTACAGCCCCAGCATTTGCCTGGTGTGAAAATGGGAAACCACGGAAAATCATGTTGTAGTAGTAGTAGTAGTAAACGAATTCTGCTGTAGCTAGAGGGGGTTGGGGCAAGACAAGGTTAGTGAGGGGAGGTTGTTGCATAATCCAAGTATGAATTTGTCTGGTGGTAAGGGCAAGGAAGGGGGGCAGGGGGGGGGAAAGAGTCAACTGATAAGATAATAGCGGCGCTTGTCTGTAAAATCCCTAAGTAAACTGATCAATAATTTAATGTTATTTGCTTTACGTCCCACTACCTACTTTTATGGTTTTTGGAGATGCCAAGGTGCCAGAATTTTTGTCCTGCAAGAGTTCTTTTACGTGCCAGTAAATCTACTGACATGAGGCTGACGTATTTGAGCACCTTCAAATACCACCGGACTGAGCCAGGATCAAATCTGCCAAGTTGGGGTCTGAAGGCCAGCACCTCAACCATCTGAGCCACTCAGCCCGGCAGTAAACTAAATGCTGTTGCTGATATCCAACAAAGGATTGGGATATTTGGATCAGTAATACTGTCTAGTCTATATAGTGAGTGTGGAAGTCATTTATTAATAATAATAATAATAATAATAATAATAATAATAATAATAATAATAATAATAATCGTATGGCCTCAGCTACCATGTGCAGACATTTCGATTTGACACCATCTGGCTGTTTGCTCGTCAATTTCGACGTTCCATTTTACTCTAGGCCCACTAGATGGTGGACAGAGTAAACCGGATCTCTCTTGGGTGTCTATGGCTGAGATTTAATTAATTTTGTCGGGTAAATACCAAATGTATCACCAGAGATCTTTTACATGCCGACATCGTACAACATGGAGTGTCGAGTGGACTTTTTTCCGCCCTTCAAAAATCCGACTATCTCTGCCAGGTTTGAACTCGCTATCTTGGAATCCAGAGATGAAATTCAAGATGGCGACTACTGTGTGCGAGTCTGTGATATCCGTAGTAGATAATGGTGTAAGATGCAGTGAAAAATGTGGCAAATGCAGAAGAGTAGTTAAAAATGGGATTCTGTGTCGTAAGTGTGATGAATGGTACCATTTTCGTTGTGCAAATATTGTAAATAGGACTGATATTGAAGAAAGTGAGTGGCTGTGTCCCGAGTGTAAGCAAACTGAGAGTGAGGCAGAACAACAAGAAAGAGAGACTTATGAAACTATAATTAAGATTTTAGGAGTGCTACAAGAGGACTTATGCGCTCTGAAACATGAAAATGAAAGCTTAAAGGACAGAATAAAGAAACTGGAAGATAAAGAAGACATTGGAGAAGAAAGATCGCCATGGACGGAAGGGACGCGTGGCCATTTTAGGCCTAATGTTAAACATATGGGAGAAATTACGTACAACTTAAAACCGGGAAAAAACTCTTTGCAGTGCCAAAATAGATTTCAGTTATTGCAGCAAGTTCCAGAAGAAGACACACCAAGTTTTCCAAATAATTTTAAATCCAGTGGAGGTAAGCTACAGAAGAAGGAAACCAACCGAAAGTCAAGATCGCCAAAGATTCATCTCTACGCAGACAGTCAAGGGCGGGATATGGCAGAAGGCATCAAGGATGAGCTGCAGAATCCAGAGACTGAGGTTTTAGGACTAATAAAACCAGGTGCCAAAACTGAAGACGTCCTTTCAAGTTGTGATCCTGTGTTAGAGAAGGACAATTATGTGGTGATTGTGAGTGGTACAAATGACATTGCTGCGAATGAAGGTGAGGAATTAATTACGACTCTCAGAGGTAAGATTTCCAAACTACCTGACTCAAAAGTAATTGTAGTAAATGTGCCACCCAGGTTTGACCTTTTAGAGGACTCATGTGTGAACAAAGCTGTACATGATGTAAATATAAAAATCAAGAGATTAAGTAAGAGTTTTAGAAATGTCTATGTAGTAGATACTTTAGGTCTTGGCAGGCAAATGTTCACTAGACATGGGTTACATCTAAATGGTAATGGAAAAGCAACTCTCTGTAGACAAATTGCTACAATTATCAACAGAGATTTGCAAACTAATCTGTACTTAAGAAAACCCATACCACTAAACTGGCACATACAGGGAAACTTGCCAGAAAACCCAGACCCTTAAATTAAGATCTATGTACAAGGATCTGGGTTCCAGGGAAGTTCTCAACTCATGAGTCAAACGTTACCCAATTGCAACAGTCAAGTTTTAGGGGGGAAGGAGGTCTGAGATTGCTCTTGGTAAACTGTCAGAGTGTAGTAAATAAACAATTAAAATTCGGTACATTGATGGAATCTTATGAGACAGATGTGGTGATAGGAGTGGAATCGTGGTTGAGAGAAGGGGTGGGTAATACAGAAGTATTTCCAGAAGGATATACAGTCTATCGTAGAGACCGAGGAGATAAAAAGGGAGGAGGGGTATTTATTCTGGTGAAGGAAACTTATTGTTCGCATGAATGGTTTACTGATGAAAGGGATGAAATATTAGGGATAAAATTAGTTTGTGATAATATGAAGGAGGTGGGAATTATAGGAACATATAGGCCTGGAAGAGAGGAAAGAGACATGGAAATATTTGAGAAAATAATAGATTATACTCATAAAAACAATAATGATACGGTAATAATTGGGGGAGATCTAAACTTGCCTGAAGTTGAATGGAATGGAGCTGCAAGTGAAGCCCATGAACAGAAACTGGCAAATAAGTTAATTTGGGAGGGAGGTTTTACACAAGTAGTACAAGAACCAACTCGTCTCAATAACCTGCTAGATGTATTCTTGGTTAAACCATGGGAAATTGTTGATAAAACTGAGGTAATTGAAGGAATAGGTGACCATAAGGCTGTAATAATGGATGTAGGACTTGTACCAAAAATGCTTAATAAGAGGGTCACAAAAGACAAGAAATTACACAGAAAAACTAAAGTTGATGAATTTGGGGCTTACCTTAAATCACAATTCAGTTGTTGGATAAGTGAAGGGAATAATGTGGATACACTTTGGGCTAAATTTAAAGGAATCATTTGGGAAGGAGAGAAGAGATTTTTACCTGTAAGAAGGGTAAAATGACCTCGGACCCTGTTTATTACACAAGGGAAGTAAGAAAATTAAAAAGAAAATGTAGAATAGTAAACAGGAAAATCAAAGAGGGTAGGGAGAGTAGAGAAAGTAGAAAACAGCTAATGAGGGAACTGAATAGAGTGAAAAAGGAAGCAAAAGAGAATTATATGAATGGCATTCTTCAAGAGGGTAATGACCACAAAGGGAAATGGTAAAAGCTGTATTCATATATTAGGAATCAAAAAGGAAAAGGAATCCAAATTCCTACAATGGTGGGAGAAGGGGGTGAACACTATTTAACAGATACTGAGAAAGCAAACCTCTTTAGTAGGGAATTCCGAGATTCAGTAGAACATTGTCAGGACTTGGAAACCGTAACAGAAGATAGAGAGGGAGAGACACAGAGGGAAACAAGAAGCTTCTCATTCACAAATGAAGATATTTTCAGAGAAATCCAGCTGCTTCAGCAAGGAAAAGCAGCAGGAAGTGATCAAATTACTGGGGAGGTATTAAAGACAATGGGGTGGTATATAGTGCCTTATTTAAAATTTATCTTTGACTATGTCATAAATAATAGTGTGATACCAAAGGAATGGAAGGAATCTATAATAATACCAATTTATAAAGGAAAGGGTGATAAAAGGAAACCAGAGAACTACAGACCAATCAGCCTGACCAGTATAGTTTGTAAAATACTGGAGAGTTTAATAGCAAAGTACATCAGAGGGATATGTGATGATAAAAATTGGTTCATGAGGAGCCAGTATGGATTTAGAAAGAAATTTTCTTGCGAGGCACAACTGGTGGGATTTCAGCAGGACATATCAGATCAGTTAGATTCAGGAGGCCAGTTAGATTGCATAGCCATAGATCTTTCCAAAGCCTTTGATAGAGTGGAACATGGAATATTATTAAAGAAATTGGAGGGAATAGGATTGGATGTAAGGGTTATACGTTGGATAAGAACATTTCTAAATTCAAGGGTTCAGAAAGTCAAAGTAGGAAATAATATATCACAGGAAGAGAAAGTCTGGAAGGGAATTGCACAGGGTAGTATAATCGGTCCGTTACTTTTCTTAATATACGCAAATGATTTAGGGAACAATATAACATCAAAAATAAGATTGTATGCAGATGACATAATTGTTTATAGGGAAATAAATAACATTGAGGATTGTTCAGAATTACAAAGGGACCTTGACAATATCCAAGAATGGGTTGAAGAAAATAATATGAAGATTAATGGAGGCAAATCAACTGTTACAACATTTACAAACAGAAGCTTTAAAACTGAATTTGAATATACTTTGGATGAGGTAGTTATCCCAAAAGATGGCAAGTGCAAATACCTAGGTGTGAGATTTGAAAGTAATTTGCACTGGAAGGGTCATGTGGATGACGTTGTTGGGAAAGCATACAGATCGTTACATGTCATAATGAGGCTACTTAAAGGATGCAACAAAGAATTAAAAGAAAAAAGTTACTTAAGTATGGTTCGTCCATTATTGGAATATGCAAACAGTGTTTGGGATCCTCACCAAGAATACCTAATAAAAGAACTAGATGGTGTGCAGAGGAAAGCAGCAAGGTTTGTAACAGGGGATTTCAGGAGAAAGAGTAGTGTATCAGAAATGTTAAAGGAACTTGGGTGGGAAACTTTAAGTAAGAGAAGGGAGAAAACTAGACTTATAGGATTATATAGAGCCTATACAGGAGAAGAAGCATGGGGAGATATCCGTGAGAGGCTTCGGTTGGAAAATATTATATTGGTAGAACTGACCACAAGTACAAAATTAGAAGGAATTTTAGCAGAAGCGATTGGGGTAAATTTTCTTTCATTGGGAAGGGCGTGAAGGAGTGGAACAGTTTACCAGGGGTAGTGTTTGATCCTTTTCCAAAATCTGTACAGATATTCAAGAAGAGAATAAACAACAACAGAGATAATAAATTAAATGTTAGAGGGCATTCGACCAGTGCAGGATATTGTAAATAATAAATGTGTGTCATTAAATTAATTCCATCCCCTGGTCTAAGGAGTTTGGACAGCCCAGGTAGGGGAATGCCTGTAGGGGTGAAGTACAGCGGGGACTTCGAGGGCCCTGGGACCGCTACGGTAGCTGTGAAGGCCCTTCAGGAACTCTGAAAAGTGGTGGCAAAAGGGGCTCTGGTTAAGACGCAGCAGGTCGTTATGCTACTTAGGTTCCACAATGGGTAAAATATAAATATGTAAATAAATTCAGTGTTAATCTTAATCTTATACCAGTTGTATAGTATTATTAGAAGTAATTTCGTACTGTATATGAGTTGACTATGTTTGTAAGATATTATAAGTAGAATTTTGTAAACAATATAAATTTATTAAGGATGATGTGTGTGTTTAATAGAAAAAATTATTAGCGTAAATTGTATAATATTGTATTCTAGGAAAATTTTCTTCGTCTCCTGTTAATTTAAAATTTAGTGCTTGACAATAATGTATTTTAGTGTACCATTTGCCACCGAGGTAGACACCTCATTTGCAAATAAAGAGATTTTGATTTGATTTGATTTTTGATTTGATCCAGAGGCCGACACTACTACGGATCCACAGAGGTAGCTTAGTCATTTATTTATTTATTTGTGTTCGTTTGTTCGTTCGTTCATTTAAAGAAAGAATAGTTTTTGATAATCGGTCTCAATGTGGAAGCATGTTTGAAAACTTAAGTTAATGCGCTGCCTGTCGAGCACTGTCCTACGGACATGTCACAAGGTCCTACCAAGATTTGAACACAGGGTTCAATCGAGAATGACTAGGAGCAATACATGTTGTTGTCATGAACGATCCATTCCCACAAATGTAGTTGACCACTGTCTCAAATTCTCAGAAAAACTTGGACAAAAAAAGCCTAATCACTTGGGTGACTTTGGATGGGAAAACAATCTTGATACAATCATCCTGCCCTCGCTCTATTACATCTTGCCTCACCATAAATTAAAATCATATCACTATTTGCGTGATTTGACAAAGACACTTTGTCTGCACTCAGAGCTTGCACCTGTCTGCAGGTCGCAGTGCACCGACCTCATGACACGTTCACCCAGATCATTGCACAGCCTTTAAGGGGAGGGCGCCTGGGGAAATGACAGCTTTGTTGATGTTCTGTTTAGCAGAGGGAAATATCCAGTGCCAACTGACTTCTCAAAAACATTGACTGAAGTTTTACCATTTATTTTCTCATTCACTTCTTAGGATAGGAGTAAAATTTTTGAAGATGTTTGCTTAAAATACAGTCTTGCACCACCAGTTCAAATTATGTGCCTTATTCCAGTTACACCCTTCACTATTGTCATAACAGGTAAATACCTTGCCAACTGGGAATATTTTCTCATTAAAAGAAAGATAAATCATTAAGTACCCAAAATATATTACAGAATTTAGATATTTTGCAATGATGATATAAAATGCTTAAAATGACACAAGCAAGCATTAAGAGGAGTTAATAAAGTTTTTTAACCTCATAAGTTTCTTCTGAGATATCTGCTACAGCACAACACAGAGTGCGAAGGCCCTCGGTAGCGAACTCTTCCAGATGTCTTAACGTAACATCACGGAACTGTTGACCATCAGGGGCAAGTCTGAAAACAAAGAATACTTCCTCAATGAAGAAAAAAGGTATGTAGGCCTACATACATTTTCACTACAGATTTATGCCTTGCAGCACTCAATCTTTATGCCTCTACAAAAGAGCTAAGAAAATTCATTATTCCCTATTACCGTATTTATGCGAATAATACCCGCATATTTCAAAAAAAAAATTTTGAGGGACGAAATTGGGGTGTGGGTTTTATTTGTGTCAAGGTTGCCAACACGCTCCTGGCTCACCTAGTTTTCCATGCTGAGTGTACAGTTATGCTTTGTGCAACCGTAGATGGAAGAAAACTGTCCCCATATGTCATATTTAAACAGAAAACAATTCAGACTTATTTTTCCTTTTTTTACCTTTTTTTTTTGCTATTGGCTTTACGTCGCACCAACACAGATAGGTCTTATGGCATTCAGACTTTTAATTCTAAACTGACTCTATATATATATATATTTTTTAAATAGCACCGTATTTTACAGAGTAATTTAAATTCAAAATTTCTCCACGTCATGACAGAATGAATCTTCTGGAATGTGCAGGGGTAGATTTATGCACTTTCACTCACTTCGGTGTGTCTATAGTGTGTTTCATAGTTGAAAATAGAGTGAAATCATAATTCTTTTGTATTCAGCGTTTTAAGGAACGCCACAATATCATGTAGCAGGCAGTACGCAGAAAAGCAGAATCCGTGAAAACTGGCGAGGGTTGGCATTTCTGAATTACAAGATGGCAGTTAATTCAAAATCACGTAATTGGGAGTCTGATTTCGGTATTACAAAGACTTCGAATTAACGACGTTTTACTGTATTGCAAAACTAACATCAGATTTCGCCGGTGTGTCTACTTCAAGGGTTTACATTGCACAAAAAGGATTATCCACCACCGGTCGTATTACTGTCCAATTAAAAGAGACCAAGTGTAAGAAGTGTTTTAGACGTGGAGTGTGACGAACTTGTAATTTAGGAGAGGATTCTAGTGATGCAAGAGACAACAAATCTTCCCATCTACAGAGAATCTAGCCTTTTGCAAGTTCAGTACTTGCTAATTTTCATTTTACATGTTAATATTTGCGTAAAGACCACATGGCCTCGCAGAGTTATATGAAATGTTTGTTTATGCCTATGTTACTTTTTCGATGGAAAGAATTTTAGTTCATTTCACTTATGTTTTTCAAATTGAGCCTTCCTAAAATGAGGGTGTGGGCATTATTCGACGGCGGGGATTATTTGGGTAAATACGGTAATAGCCAGTATGAGACAGTCTCAACTCAGCATACAGCTTTGAACCTTTGCAGCAAAGACTTTGTAAGGATCTTGTGCAATTTTTACTCATTATTTATTCCATGCCATCCCACCATCTCAAAAAACAACAACAATAATGCCTCAACTAACTTGCGCATGCATCCTGATTTTGACCCCATTTAAATTGTCAGTGTCAATTTTGAAGTTCCCTTTTACCCTACCAGATGGCAGAGAATTCAGAACTCTAATGTGCTCCACATAAGTTCTTTTACATGCTGGTAAATCTAAGACATGAGACTACCATATCTGAGTACATTCAAATACCACCAGATTGAGCTGCATTAGAACTCACCATCTAGGGGCTCAGAAAGTTAGCATTCTACTGCCTGAGCCACTCAGTGTGACAGACAGCAGAACTTTAATGGGTGACCTATTAATCACTTTTAAAATTTGGTCAGATAAGCACTGAATATCCCACTGGAGATCTTCTACATGCTGACACAACAGTACTGTCTTGGATTTGAACTTGCACCATTAGGAAGCAGAGACTGACATTCTACCACTGATACACAAATGCAGATATTACCTTAACTACATGGCAGTAAATTACCGGAGCATTCATTCAAATTTCAGTAAACATAACAAATCTTAAAAATTATGGAAAGTAACCTAGAATGGTACAGATTAGATTTTAACTCTAAACATGCTGAAATATTAACAACATGATGAATAATAGTAGTATGATTTCATTGTAAATCACAATCTAACAACACTTCTGTGTCTTTCTTGTACATATTCTAAATGTTTGGTTGTGGTAATGATTATTTCTTTAAGAGAGAAAACACGTATAATTAGTAGTGGCCCATCATGTGAACTGAAAGTTAAAAGCGGTTAATATTAGTAATAATGCCATTTGTTAAAAGACAGTACAGGAGAATGCTGGAAGTTTATCCTGGAAAGGAGTTCTTTGATGATCAGTAAATCTGTCAATATAGGTCTCTGACATTTCAGTAGCGGCAATTCGCAAGGACATGGCTAATAAAACATATATACAGTAGAAGAAAATCAGCCCACAGGTCCCAAATTTTTGCTACATGCTTTTTCGGAAGAGGAGAAAGGTACTTCTCTTTATTGCAGTGTATCTAGAAAGTGAAATGAGATTGAAAAGTGAAGGACTAGCAGAAGTGATGAAGGCTGGGTGCCCCTCAAGACTCTAGCACTAGCTGATATCGAACCTCACAGTTCCACACGACGAAACGGGTGCATGTGGACCCCAAGGTGAATGAGGATTAGAAAACCAATGGTAAGCAGGTACTATGTGATCACTCAGCCATTTTGAACAAGTATTAGCTATCAGGCAAACGTAAAAAGTATATCCACGGAAGAACATTCATAAGGACATACATGGTCAGTTTTATAAATACAGTAAGAACTTGAGAAGTCCCCTATTCTACATAATGATTTTTAGGCCCCATTTTTTAACCAGCAATGTATAAGGTTCCACAATATATGTAATCTCTTCAAAATCAAGATCCAAGCCCAGATTCTTTATTACAAAGTGTTTTTTAAAGTGTATTTTAATAAAGACTGATGTAAGCAAGAATATGTAGTTTTAGGTTTCATTGACTTGAATGCTTTTAATCATTGTATACTAGAAAAGATAGCTTACATAAGCTTAAGCATCAGAGTATTCCTTAAAAACCCGTGCTTATTTTAATATTAATTTTAATCATAGTCATTAGTGTAGCAGCTATGATGTCCGAATATTGGACAAAAGTTGTACCGCAAATAAAAGGTTAACGAGATAATAATCAATAGATTATTTTGAGTATTGAACAGGTGGACCATCAAGTGCATTCGCTTACACACTTCCTATCCTCACCACTATATCGGGGCGATCTAGATATCACTTCACACAGGTAATCATTCATTTTCAAGATGGCGTCAGCGAAGGATGTAAGTGAAGATAGCTTCCGGTTCTCTTGTGAAATAATCGGGAATAAATGTGGTGTAAACAAGAAGCGAGTGAAGAATGGTATCCAGTGTGAAAAGTGTTTAATTTGGTACCATTTTGAGTGTATATGTAGTGCTGGTTTTGCTAAAAATGAAGATACTTGGACTTGTGTTAGCTGTGGCGAGAGCAATTTGAATAGCGGTAGCAAACTTAGGCCTACAACGGTCAACGAATTGCTGGCGTCTCATTACTTGGAGGATGGAGGTAATGATAATGTACTTGTAATTCTCTCTTTATTGTAACAGGATTTACAAGCATTAAAAGCGGAGAATGAGATTTTAAAGGAAAAGGTACGTTTACTGGAATCGAAACTACCGGTACCAGTAAACACTCAGAACACAGGTGGCTCCGAGAATTCTAGCGCTTGGTGTCAAGTTGCTTCAGATTCTAGGAGGAAAAGTGTACAATTTAATAAGGACAACTTTGTAATCGACACCAAAAATAGATTTTCAGTCCTGAGGGAAGTAAGCGCTACGCAAGGACTTATCCGTATAGGAAGCAGTCAAACGTATAGCGCAAAATCCGTTACGAGAAGCGGCAAAGTTAGGCCTAAAATCCCACACAGTGCACCGGCGAAAGTGTCGAACATTCTTATATTTGGTGATAGCCAGGCGAGGGGAATTGCGGAGAAAATGGTCAATGAAGATATTGCAGCATCGGCAGTCATCTATCCTGGGGCCCCAATGAAGAAGGTATTGGAAAAAACACGGAGCAGGCGGCAACAAATCTCGGAAGTCGTGATGCAGTAGTGATCATCGGCGGGACGAACGACGTAGCTCACAACGACGCTTAGAATGTTATTTCTGAACTTAAATGTACACTAGATAAGCTGACTCACACTAACATCTTTGTAGTGAACGTGCCCCACAGGCATGATTTGATTAGAGACTCGTGTGTGAACATTGAAGTGGACAAAGTAATACAGATATAGTTAAAATTTGTAAACATTTTCGTAATACACAGGTAATTGATAGCAGCAGTTTCGAGAGACACTGTTACACAAAACATGGCCTTCATCTAAACAATTCAGGTAAACGAAAGATAGCAAATATTGTTCTAGATTTTATTAATCATAAGATATGTACTGTAAAAAAGGCAACTCCCTTGAGTTATAATACTGACCAGGAAAACTAGTAGAAAGAGCCAGCTGTACTTCAAGCTGGCTCAGCCAACTAGAAAATGAAACTCAGGAAATTAAGGAATTTCAAGTTACCCAATTGCAACAGTCAATTTTTAGAGAGGAAAGGGGTCTGAGATTGCTCCTGGTAAACTGTCAGAGTGTAGTAAATAAACAATTAAAATTCGGTACATTGATGGAATCTTATGAGACAGATGTGGTGATAGGAGTGCAATCGTGGTTGAGAGAAGGGGTGGGTAATAGAGAAGTATTTCCAGAAGGGTACACAGTCTATCATAGAGACCGAGGAGATAAAAAGGGAGGGGGGGGGGTGTTTATTCTGGTGAAGGAAACATATTGTTCACATGAATGGTTTACCGATGAAAGGGATGAAATATTAGGGATAAAATTAGTTTGTGATAATATGAAGGAGGTGGGAATTATAGGAACATATAGGCTAGGAAGAGAGGAAAGAGACATGGAAATATTTGAGAAAATAATAGATTATACTCATAAAAACAATAATAATGATGTGGTAATAATTGAGGGAGATCTAAACTTGTCTGAGGTTGAATGGAATGGAGCTGCAAGTGAAGCCCATGAACAGAAACTGGCAAATAAGTTAATTTGGGAGGGAGGTTTTACACAAGTAGTACAAGAACCGACTCATCTCAATAACTTACTAGATGTATTCTTGGTTAAACCATGGGAAATTGTTGATAAAACTGAGGTAATTGAAGGAATAGGTGACCATAAGGCTGTAATAATGGATGTAGGACTGGTACCAAAAAGGCTTAATAAGAGGGTCACACAAGACAAGAAATTGTACAGAAAAACTAAAGTTGATGAATTTGGGACTTACCTTAAATCACAATTCAGTTGTTGGATAAGTGAAGGGAGTAATGTGGATACACTTTGGGCTAAATTCAAAGGAATCATTTGGGAAGGAGAGAAGAGATTTGTACCTGTTAAGAAGGGTAAAATGACCTCAGACCCTGTTTATTATACAAGGGAAATAAGAAAATTAAAAAGAAAATGTAGAATAGTAAACAGGAAAATCAAAGAAGGTAAGGAGAGTAGAGAAAGTAGAAAACAGCTAATGAGGGAACTGAATAGAGTGAAAAAGGAAGCAAAAGAGAATTATATGAATGGCATTCTTCAAGAGCGTAATGACCACAAAGGGAAATGGAAAAAGCTGTATTCATATATCAGGAAGAAAAGGAATCCAAATTCCTACAATGGTGGGAGAAGGGGGTGAACACTATTTAACAGATACTGAGAAAGCAAACCTCTTTAGTAGGGAATTTAGAGATTCAGTAGATGATTATCAGGACTTGGAAACCGTAACAGAAGATAGAGAGGGAGAGACACAGAGGGAAACAAGAAGCTTCTCATTCACAAATGAAGATATTTTCAGAGAAATCCAACTGCTTCAGCAAGGAAAAACAGCAGGAAGTGATCAAATTACTGGGGAGGTATTAAAGACAATGGGGTGGTACATAGTGACTTATTTAAGATTTCTCTTTGACTATGTCATAAATAATAGTGTAATACCAAAGGAATGGAATGAATCTATAATAATACCAATTTATAAAGGAAAGGGTGATAAAAGGAAACCAGAGAACTACAGACCAATCAGCCTGACCAGTATAGTTTGTAAAATACTGGAGAGTTTAATATCAAAGTACATCAGAGGGAGCCAGTATGGATTTAGAAAGAAATTTTCTTGTGAGGCACAACTGGTGGGATTTCAGCAGGACATATCAGATCAATTGGATTCAGGAGGCCAGTTAGATTGCATAGCCATAGATCTTTCCAAAGCCTTTGATAGAGTGGAACATGGAATTTTATTAAAGAAATTGGAGGGAATAGGATTGGACGTAAGGGTTACACGTTGGGTAAAAACATTTCTAAATTCAAGGGTTCAGAAAGTCAAAGTAGGAATTAACGTATCGCAGGAAGAGAAAGTTTGGAAGGGAATTTCACAGGGTAGTATAATCGGTCCGTTACTGATGATTTAGGGAACAATATAACATCAAAAATAAGATTGTATGCAGATGACATAATTGTTTATAGGGAAATAAATACCATTGAGGATTGTTCAGAATTACAAAGGGACCTTGAGAGTATCCAACAATGGGTTGAAGAGAATAATATGAAGGTTAATGGAGGCAAATCAACTGTTACAACATTTACGAACAGGAGTTTTAAAACTGAATTTGAATATACTTTGGATGGGGTAGTTATCCCAAAAGATGGCAAGTGCAAATACTTAGGTGTAAGATTTGAAAGTAATTTGCACTGGAAGGGTCATGTGGATGACATTGTTCGGAAAGCATACAGATCGTTACATGTCATAATGAGGCTACTTAAAGGATGCAACAAAGAATTAAAAGAGAAAAGTTACTTAAGTATGGTTCGTCCATTATTGGAATATGCAAACAGTGTTTGGGATCCTCACCAAGAATACCTAATAAAAGAAATAGATAGTGTGCAGAGGAAAGCAGCAAGATTTGTAACAGGGGATTTCAAGAGAAAGAGTAGTGTGTCAGAAATGTTAAAGAAACTAGGGTGGGAAACTTTAAGTAAGAGAAGGGAGAAAACTAGACTTATAGGTTTATATAGGGCCTATACCGGAGAAGCAGCATGGGGAGATATCCGTGAGAGGCTTCAGTTGGAAAATAATTATATCGGCAGGACTGACCACAAATATAAAATTAGGAGGAATTTTAGCAGAAGCGATTGGGGTAAATTTTCATTCATTGGGAAGGGTGTGAAGGTGTGGAACAATTTACCAGGGGTAGTGTTTGATCCTTTTCCAAAATCTGTACAGATATTCAAGAAGAGAATAAACAGCAACAGAGAAAATAAATGAAATGTTAGAGGGCATTCAACCAGTGCTGGTTAATGTAAATAAAGAATGTGTGTGAATAAATTAATTCCATCCCCTGGTCTAAGGAGTTTGGAGAGCCAAAGTAGGGGACTGCCTGTAGGGGTGAAGTACAGTGGGGACTTCGAGGGCCCTGGGACCGCTACGGTAGCTGTGAAGGCCTTTCAGGAACTCTGAAAAGTGGTGGTAAAAGGGGCTCTGGTTAAGACGCAGCAGGTCATTATGCTACTTAGGTTCCAGAAGGGGTAAAGAAAAGAAAAAGTAAATAAATGCAATGTAAATTTTAATCTTATATCAGTTGTACAATATCATTTGAAGTAATTCCACATGCTGTATATCAGATGACTATATTTGTAAGTAGTACAGGAGATATTATAAGTAGAATTTTGTAAACAATGTAAATTTATTAAGGATGAGCTGTGTGTTTAATATAAAAAATTGTTAGTTTAAATTGTATTGTATTATAGGAAAATTTTATTCTCTTGTTAATTTAATATTTAGTGCTTGACAATAATGTATTTTAGTGTGCCATTTGCCACCGAGGTAAACACCTCATTTGCAAATAAAGAGATTTTGATTTGATTTGGTTTTTGATTTTAATCTGAAATATTGTTTATTTCAGGTTCCTTATGAGAATCAACATCTAACATCTGATGGCCAGGCAAGCATCGATTTTTGAAAATGAGAAAAAGTCTCTCATTGTGCATTGGCACTGCTGGTGGCTCCAAGTAACCTGCACAGTGGCCTTCACAGTATGCACCAGCTATGCGTCTTGGTAGGTGTGTTATTTACCACCTGATGAGCCCAACTTAGCACACTGGAGCGAAACACTGACAACCAGGAATGAGTTAGCTGGAAAATTTATAATGTCCAATAACGGACCAACTATACTGGTATTACTACAAGGAGGCTTCATTTATTACATTCCTGAGCCAATTAAATGACTAGAAACAGGCTGTGGATTTTCATTCTCATTCTATAACAATGAACGGATCAACCTATTTGAGATTCTCAGGGTGATGGGGATCAGAACGGAGAAAGAATTATCTACAATCCGTAAAAAGAATCAGTCTGCAGTGATAAGAATCGAAGGCTATGGAAAAAACAGAAATCTAGAAAGGTTTGAGGCAAGGCTGCAATTTGTCCCCTCTCCTGTTCAAAGAGGAATTTAGAAAAGGAATCATAATCCAAGGACAGGAAATCAAAACTCTGAGATTTGCCGATGATATTGTCATTTTACCCGAGTCTGCAGAAGATCTGGAGAAATTGCCGAATGGTACGGGCACAGTCTTGCAGAAGGCATAAAACAACCAAACCCCATGGCGCAACAGCCCCGAAGGACCTTGGCCAACCAAGCGACCGCTGCTCAGCCCAAAGGCCTGCAGATTATGAGGTGTCGTGTGGTCAGCACGAAAAGTCCTCTCGGCTGGTATTCTTGGCTTTCTTGACCGGGGCCGCCATCACACCGTCAGACAGCTCCCCAACCACAAATATAAGATTAAAATAAATAAATCCAAAACAAAAGTAATGGAGTGCAGTTAAATGAAGTCTGATGATGCAGGAAAAATTAGATTAGGAAATGAAGTCTTAAAGGAAGTAAGTTAATAGTGTTACTTGGGTAGTAGAATAAATAATGGTGGCACAAGCAAGGAAGACCTTTCCTTAAAAATATATATCTATTTGCTCACTTTGAAAATTGGTATGGGAATTAAAAGTTGTTTTTGAAGACTTTCATCTGGAGCTTGGCATTGTATGGAAGTGAAGCATGGACAATATCTAGTCCAGAAAGAAAGAGAATAGAAGCGTATGAAATGTGGTGTTACAGAAGAATGCCAACAGTGAGATGGGAAGATCAAAATCACAAATGAAGAGATACTGACTTCATTTGGTGAGAGGAGAACGATTTAACAAAATATGACCAGAAAAAGAGATAGATGATAGGACACATCTCAAAACACCCAGGACTTATTCAGTTAGTTTTTGAGGGAAGTGTAGGCAGTGGTTAAGTGTAAGAGAGGAATATTATTATTATTATTATTATTATTATTATTATTATTATTATTATTATTATTATTATTATTTAAAAAATTAAAATGCCAGGGGCAGGTCTAGGTATGAATATGACAAACAGATTAGTGCAGATGTAGGATGTAGTAGTAACGCAGTTACACAGCGTGGGGAGCTGCATCAAACCATTCTATGGGTCTATGTTCTGATGACCCAAACAACATACATGTTATGGTTAAAGACAAAATATCTAAAATATCTGATAGTGACAGGTATGTGTGGAGGAGTTCTCAGTGGAAGTTTCTTGCACTGTAGTGTCTTTGCTTCAATTACATATTTCTGTTCTCTTTCTGTCCATATTCATCATTTATATATGGAAGAGGTATAAAACAGCACAAGGGAAGAGCTAGCAAGAAGAACTTGGAGAGTCGCTGGTTCTTAAACGTTAAACATGATATGTAAAGAAAATTTCAGGTTAAGCTTAGGAATTCCATGAGAATTTGGAGGTTGAATGCAATGTAAAATGAAAGCAATAGGTACAAAGAATATTTACTTACAAAATAATCTAAGATAAATCTAAAGGTAAACATGTATACATTTTACTTACTTAGCTGAATTATCAGTATTTTGCTCTGTAAAGGCAGACAAAGAGGAAGTAGAAATAAGTCAACAAGAAACATATAAAAATAAAGTTACATACCTTTCATATACGACAGTATCTGCTCCTTTACAATAGAGCTTGATTTTACCATCTGGGTTCCGAGCTATAACCGACATGCGTTTTCTGGAACTAGTAAACTCCAGCACATTAAGGATTTCATATCGTTCTCGAACTCCTAATGCAACAACCTCCACATGATGTGGTGTTCGGGTATCAAATACATAGCCAAACTGACTGGCACCTTTTACTAGTGCTCGTTCATCTGAAAATAATTGATCACAAGATATCACATATTCAGCAACAGGTACAATTTTAGGAGGTACACATGAATTTTCCTGCATTCCACTTTAGTTATTCAAAAACAAAATAAATTTTAAAAAAAAGGGAAAAAAAAAAAGATTTTGTAACTTCATTATAATAACCATTTGGAATTGGGACATCAATAACACAAACTTCTATTAACAAATACAGCAGAACTCAGTTATAACTGCATCCAAAGGACTTGAAAAATTGTGTTGTTATAAACGAGTGTCATAGTAACCGAGATTCATATTTTCATTCTAGTGAGGTGGAAAACGAAAAATACAGCAACAAACAATTAGGCTCCATCCACGTCGCTCTGTTTAGGTTTTCACAGCCGCTTAATTTTCAAACCATTCTGTTCAAATGCAGCAACAATTTTATCCTTGCTCTTCTAAATCGTTTGGCCAAACTCACAACATACCTCAGCTTTTAAAATTCCATTCTCAATTTGGTGAATCGCTTTTTTTCTTCCAACATTAAAATTTTTCTTTTAGTGGGCATACTCTGTTAAAATGTGTACATGAGCTTGCATCCGGGAGATAGTAGGTTCGAATCCCACTATCGGCAGCCCTGAAAATGGTTTTCCATGGTTTCGCATTTTCACACCAGGCAAATGCTGGGGCTGTACCTTAATTAAGGCCACGGCCGCTTCCTTCCAACTCTTAGGCCTTTCCTATCCCATCATCGCCATAAAACCTATCTGTGTCGGTGCGACGTAAAGCCCATAGCAACAAAAAATAAATAAATGTGTACACTTAGAGGAAACCTCCAGTCAAAACTGACCACACGCAAGTACCGTCAATACCGCAAGAATTTGGGTGGGTTACGATGGGGTGGGGAATCTGCCTGCATTTCGAGGTCTATGACAAAAGGGGAATTTGCCAGGTTGCTAGATTTCAACACAATTTTTCTTAAAATACTGTGGTTCTTAGAAAATCTTATTCCAAACTGAGGTTGAAAATGGCATATTAAGCAAGGCTGAAAACACATTTCTTATGAGGAATACGTATGTACCACAGAAAACATGGTAAGTTGTCGCTGAAACCGATGTCATTATAACAAAGTTCAACTGTATATATTAATGTAGAATTCAGATCATATAAACCAACACAGGAGGAGTGGAAAACTTCAAAATAGTTTGAGATTAATCTAAAGGTAAGCAGGTTCAGTATACTTCTTTTACTTATTCAACTTTATTGTCTGTAGTCTGCTTTTTAAATGCAAACCAAAATATTTTTAAAAACTACGTCAGTTTACACTAGAATGGCCTATGCATAGTGAACACCTTTGACCATTAACAATATTACATGCTTCATTTCTTAGTTACAGAATGCATTAATTATACTGTACATAATTTCGTATAGGATATAGAGAATCCTTCCCACATGAGCCTATTTCAATATACTTGGTAGTTCTGATATTTGGTGTACATAGTGGTCACAGTGAATATTTTAAAAACATGAAACACAACCAACTTAGGCCAAATACTCATTTACAGGAAAAGGAATTAAGGATTGGAATTACTTACCAAGGGGTATGTTTGATAAATTGAGAAGAATGAATACCTGGAAACCATCCCAAGCAACGGCTCCATCTAAGTTGATGGAGAGACCTTAACGAAGACCATATGCTTCAGGTCTCTGGTCTACAGACTGATGGTAAGATAAGAGATCAAGTGCAAAGTAGGATAAAGGCAGCATGGATGAGATGGAGGAAGTCATACGCATACTCTACGACAGACCATATCTGAAGTCCAAAATATACCGCCCAGTAGTATGTCACTTTATATGGTGTTAAATGTTGACCAACTGACAAAACTATGGAGTGATAATTACAAAACATGGAAAGGCATATGCTCCATTTTTTTATGGGCATCACACTCCTGCATCATGTAAAGAAATGACACCATTTGCCAGCAAATGGGCATTGCACCCATCACTGAGAAGGCAGGGAAGAGTGTCTGCATGCTAGGTAGCCATGATCCACTGAGGGAGTAGCCTGTATTGTGATTGAAATTATATGGGTGCTTACATACTTCAAGCCGGCACCGTGGTGTAGGGGTAACATGCCTGCCTCTTACCCGGAGGCACCGTGTTCGTTTCCCGGCCAGCTCAGGGATTTTTACCTGGACTTGAGGGCTGGTTCGAGGTCCACTCAGCCTACGTGATTAGAATTGAGGAGCTATCTGACGGTGAGATGGCGGTCCCGGTCTAGAAAGCCAAGAATAACGGCCAAGAGGATTCGTCGTGCTGACCACACGACACCTCGTAATCTGCAGGCCTTCGGGTTGAGCAGCGGTCGCTTGGTAGGCTAAGGCCCTTCAAGGGCTGTAGTGCCATGGGGTTTGGTTTGGTTTGGTTACATACTTCAAACACCTCCCTGATGAATCTGGGGCAATGTTGTTTTATACGAGTAAGAAAATCCACTCCTTGGAACATGACATCACAATCAGCAACAGCTGATTTATCAGGTTGGTTGAGTCTGATACACCTATTATGTTCCTTAAGGTGAGTACATATCATTCTCGACGTCTGCCAATATAAGAGTACAGGGAACTCTGTAGATACCTGGTTGTTGCAATTTAGGCAGACTATCCTTAGTTGGCTACCTAGCTTATCTGTGTCGGTGTGAGGCAGCCCTACCCAGGGAGTGGCAGCCCTGCCTATGTGAGTCCCAGAGCACACTGACCCAGTGTGTAATATCTGGCATGGGTCCCAGCTCAGGATTACGAGTGAAGACCTCAACAGCATCTACGGCGGAGAAGGTGGACTTCGGTATTATGGAGATGGTGGAAGGGGCAAACCCGTAGCGTCTGTACTGCAGAGGAGTGGCTACGAAAGGCGTCTGTTTCCATGTTAGGGGCGGCCTAATTTTGAACCTGGCAGTAGGTATGAATTGCCTTTGGGTGTGGCGAGCGCGTTGTAACAATAGCCTATATGGATAAAGCAGATATGGTGCCTCTGAAAAGGTTAGGACGTCCCCTGCTAAAAGCAACGGGCAGCTCTTCCGGTGTTGGGGGAACTGTGAAAAGTGGGCAACCAGCACCAAACTACATCAAGACAGCAAATGTCCTGACACTGACGGAAAGACAGAAGAACTGGTTGACTTCATGAAAGAAAAAGATATAGCCATATTTGGACTGTGTGAGACCAAGATGAGGGTACGGGAGAGATTCCTTTGAAAGAAGGATACAGACTGTATTACAGTGGGGGACCTGAGGCAAAAAATGGAGTGGCCATCATGCTTAGAAAAGAAATCCAAGAATATGTAGGATATACAAAATGCGTCAGTGATAGGATGATGGTGATGAGACTCCAGTTTGAAAATGGCATGAAAGATCTATTTCAGTTGTATGCTCCACATACGGGTTGCATAGATGAACATCTAGAGGACTTCTTAGAGGAAGTGGAGAGACAGATAAAAGATAAGAAAGTGCTATTGATGGGTGATCTAAATGCACAAGTTGGAATGGAAAGACAACAAAAGGAAGATGTTGTACAGCGCTTTGGATATGGAAATGTAAATCCAGAAGGCAAGTTGTTGGTGGATTTTTGCATGAGGAACCAAAAAATTGTTGGAAACACCTAGTTTAGGAAGAAGAACAGTCAGAAGATTACCAGGTATGATTGGGGAGACAGATGAACAAAGACCATGATTGAGAAAGAACACTGGAACACTGGAAGAACCTTTTAGATGTTACAGCCATGCCTGAAGAAGCGTTTGGTGAAGATCGAGTTGTGATAGGAAAATTGAAAGTGGGAAAGATTGAAAAATCCCCAATAAGAGAGAAAATAATTAAAGTTGAAGGAGAAAAGCATATAAGAAGAATTTCAAAGGGAAATAATACACTTGGTACCCAGGATGGAGATGGGGAATGTTGAAGATGAATGGAAAAGACTTAAGGAAGCACTGGTTGGATGTGCAGAAAAGGTATGTGGTAGAACATCAGGAAATGTGCAAGACAAAGAGACACACTGGTGAAATGATAGGGTAAAGGTTAAAGTGATGGAAAAGAAAATGGCATGGAAAGCATGAAAAACATCTAAGACTGAAGAAAGTAGAAGAAAATATGTGGAGGCAAAGAATTTGACCAAGAAATTAGTGGAGGTAGAAAAAAGAAAAGAGGAAAAGCTGGGCCTTATTCACACGGAAATTGAGAGATGATATATGCAGGGCAGCAAGAAATTACTGTACGGTATTTTAAGAAACAAAAAGAGAGAGATCAAGTAAACACCAGCAAGGAATTACTGTATGGTATTTTAAGAAACAAAAAGAGAGAGATCAAGTAAACACCAGATTTGTGAAGGATGAAGGTGGCATAATATTAACAAAGCCAGAAGAAATAAGAAATAGATGGAGAGAGTATTTTCAGAAGATGCTGAACATGAGAACTAATGACAGCCATTCAATGGACGACCAGGAAAGGCAATTAGTTGATGAAGAAATGGATAAAGAAATTACAATGAATGAAATTGAAATGGCAATAAGAAAGATGAAGAATGGAAAAACTGCTGGAATAGATGAAATTTCAGCGGAGATGATAAAGGCAGCTGGAGCTGTAGGCCTGCAGTGGACATATTGAGTTCTCAGGACTGTCTGGGAGAATAAGGAAGTCTCCGAGGATTGGCGGAAAGGAATTACCCCCCCATGGCACTACAGCCCTTGAAGGGCCTTGATCTACCAAGCAACCGCTGTTCAGCCCAAAGGCCTGCAGATTATGAGGTGGCATGTGGTCAGCACGACAAATCCTCTCGGCCGTTATTCTTGGCTTTCTAGACAGGGCCACTATTTCACCGTCAGATAGCTCCTCAATTCTAATCATGTAGGCTGAGTAAAAATCCCTGACCTGGCCAGGAATTGAACCCGGAGCCTCCAGGTAAGAGGCAGGCACGCTACACCTACACAACGGGAATAACCATCCCAATTTTCAAGAAAGGTGATAAGAAAGTATTGAAGAACTACAGGGGAATTACTCTGATATCCCATGTTGCTAAGATAATGGAGAGGATACTGGAAAGTAGGATAAGGTTGACTGTTGAAAATCAGATACAGGAAAATCAGTTTGGTTTCAGAAGTGGAAGGTCAACAATAGAACCCATTTTCATTATGAGACAACTAATGGAAAAGCAATAGGAGTATGGGAATGATATGGTGATGACATTCATCGACATTGAAAAGGCAAATGGAAATTCTAAGTTCCCATGGAGGGAATTAGATTCTTTTCCACCAATAGAGCATATCAAAAATCAGATCAAAAATTAGATGGATGGCTTTTCCGGCATTTGCTCTATTAACCAGCGTTTCGTCTTAGGTCTGACACTAGACTCTTCAGAGTGGGATGTGTCAGACCCTACCCACTGACGCTGGGGTGTATGCAGGTGAACTTATCAGAAGCTTATTTATGAAGCACAGTCTGATAACTGCATACGGGAGATAAAACTCCACAATGGAATTAATGCCCGCCTAGCAATTCCAAATGGAAATTCTAAGTTCCCATGGAGGGAATTAGATTCTTTTCCACCAATAGAGCATATCAAAAATCAGATCAAAAATTAGATGGATGGCTTTTCCGGCGTTTGCTCTATTAACCAGCGTTTCGTCTTAGGTCTGACACTAGACTCTTCAGAGTGGGATGTGTCAGACCCTACCCACTGACGCTGGGGTGTATGCAGGTGAACTTATCAGAAGCTTATTTATGAAGCACAGTCTGATAACTGCATACGGGAGATAAAACTCCACAATGGAATTAATGCCCGCCTAGCAATTCCAAATGGAAATTCTAAGTTCCCATGGAGGGAATTAAATTCTTTTCCACCAATAGAGCATATCAAAAAGAGCAAACGCCGGAAAAGCCATCCATCTAATTTTTGATCTGATTTTTGATATGCTCTATTGGTGGAAAAGAATCTAATTCCCTCCATGGGAACTTAGAATTTCCATTTGGAATTGCTAGGCGGGCATTAATTCCATTGTGGAGTTTTATCTCCCGTATGCAGTTATCAGACTGTGCTTCATAAATAAGCTTCTGATAAGTTCACCTGCATACACCCCAGCGTCAGTGGGTAGGGTCTAACACATCCCACTCTGAAGAGTCTAGTGTCAGACCTAAGACGAAATGCTGGTTAATAGAGCAAACGCCGGAAAAGCCATCCATCTAATTTTTGATCTGATTTTTGATATGCTCTATTGGTGGAAAAGAATCTAATTCCCTCCATGGGAACTTAGAATTTCCATTTGGAATTGCTAGGCGGGCATTAATTCCATTGTGGAGTTTTATCTCCCGTATGCAGTTATCAGACTGTGCTTCATAAATAAGCTTCTGATAAATTCACCTGCATACACCCCAGCGTCAGTGGGTAGGGTCTGACACATCCCACTCTGAAGAGTCTAGTGTCAGACCTAAGACGAAACGCTGGTTAATAGAGCAAACGCCGGAAAAGCCATCCATCTAATTTTTGATCTGATTTTTGATATGCTCTATTGGTGGAAAAGAATCTAATTCCCTCCATGGGAACTTAGAATTTCCATTTGGAATTGCTAGGCGGGCATTAATTCCATTGTGGAGTTTTATCTCCCGTATGCAGTTATCAGACTGTGCTTCATAAATAAGCTTCTGATAAGTTCACCTGCATACACCCCAGCGTCAGTGGGTAGGGTCTGACACATCCCACTCTGAAGAGTCTAGTGTCAGACCTAAGACGAAACGCTGGTTAATAGAGCAAACGCCGGAAAAGCCATCCATCTAATTTTTGATCTGATTATTGAAAAGGCATACGACAGTGTCCCCAGGACTAAAGTTTGGGTCAGTCTGGTGCAAAAAGGAATTCAATAGGGATTAATAAAAATGATCATGACAATGTACAAGGAGTGATGTAGTTGCGTGCAAACTCAAGTTGGCAGGAAAAGTTGGTTCAAAATCACTAGGCTGAGACAGGGAAGTGTTCTATCGCCAATCCTGTTTACAACAGTAACGGATGACATCATGAGAACAGCAAAAGCAACATATGGAGGAAGAGAAATGAACATCATGTTGCCATTGATGCTCTCACGGTCCATAGTAACAGACATGATACTGAATATGCTTTTGGGCTTATGCCATGTCAAGAAAATAAGGTGAAATTCTTTATGTTTCACAGAGAACTGTGCTCTGCGTCATCGGAATAAAATCTCGACTGTCCACTGTCACCTTATTTTCTTGACACGGCATAAGCCCAAAAGCCTATACAGTATCGTGTCTAGAACATCATGTTATTTGCAGATGATGATGTGATTTGGGGAGAGGAGGACATGAAGGTTCAAGAACAGTTGGATGTGGTGAATTGAAAATAAGTGTAGCTGGAATGGTAGGTGCAGGACACTGATTGACTAAGTCATCACAAACAAGGAAGGAGGCAGATACATCAATGACGTCAAGGTCATCCCAAGTGAAAGTATGGACAGTGACCACAGACTGCTGGTGTTATGAACTTCAGACACATGACCAGCAAAACTTGCAAGAACATCAAGAAAACACCCAGAGCCAAGATGAGGAAATTGGAAGAAGTTCAAGTAAAGGAAGAATACATGATAAGAATCCAAGAAATCCTCCCAAAGGGTGAAGTTAGTAACGTACAGGGAGAGGGGAACACTGAACAGATGTAAGGCTTTTCAGGCATTTGCTCTTTTAACCAGAGTTTCATCTTAGGTCTGACACTAGACTCATCAGAGTGGGTTGTGTCAGGCCCTACCCACTGACACTGGGGTGTATGCAGGTGAACTTATCAGAAGCCCATTATAAGAGGCACAGTCTGATAACTGCATACGGGAGATAAGTCTCCACAATGGAATTATTGCCCGCCTAGCAATTCTGAATGGAAAATTCTAAGTTCCCATGGAGAGAATGAGATATTTTTCACCAGTAGAGCATGTCAAAAACAGAACAGATGTAAGGCTTTTCAGGCGTCTAGTGTCTAGAGTCTAGAGTCTATTGTCAGACCTAGGACGAAACGCTGGTTAATAGAGTATGGTTGCAAGAACCTTGCCAGCTGACAGTCAAGTCTTGGCTTTCACTGGTGCTGCCTCTCCTTTCCTCTGCCACTCCTTACTGGCTTGTTTGGATTCAGGAGTGTAGTGGTGGACCCATGTTTCATCGCAGGTGATGATCTGACTCAAAAATGCATCACCTTCTTCAGCAAATCTTGCTGTAAGCCTCTGACAAACCTCCAAACATCTCAACTTCAGATTTTCTGTCAAAGGGAGGGACCCATCTGGAAAACAATTTACGGAACTGCAGGTCGTTTGTGACGATTGCTTGACAGCTTCTATAACTGATTCTGACTCGTTCTGCAATTTCTGATACTCTCACTTGTCGATCGTCATCAATAATGTCTTTAACCGCACAAATGTTTTTGTCTGTAATGCTGGTCCGAGGACGGTGATCGTGTTGCTGATTTCCACACATTCTTGTCCTTCCTTGAACTTTTTATGCCAGGCAAACACACGCGTCCTTGACAATGTTTGATCACCGAACTGTGCAGTCAATCTCTGGCAAATTTCCGCCGCTGTAACTCCTTTACGAACAAGAAATGTTATAATTATGCGTTGCGCAGTGGAGGGGTGCACCTGTTGCTCCAACATTGTGAGCGTTACTAATGAAATTGCGGGAAATATCTAACAGCACGCTCTCCCCACTCCTAGCAGTCTCGTCTAAGCATAGCAGAAGCGCAGGGCCTGTCCTAGCAACGGTTGATGTTCAGGAACAAAATTCCCGTTTATATTTGATCGACCTTCATATATGGTGGTTTTCTGGACTAGTATGAAATGAAGAGAAGAGTGCAGTTTGTTACCACCTCTTCTATTCATCATCATGATGGATGTCATAATGTAGCCACTTTTAAAAAAAAAACACGTGGTAACCTACAAGCCTTCAGATTCTCAGACAACATTGCCATCTGGAGTGAATAAGAAGATAATTTTTAAGAGATGGCAAAGCTGTAGTAATAAGTTAAGAGCTATGGCTTAAACATCATTCAGACAAAGACAGTGCTGACTGATAGTGGTACAGAAGGAAGGAGATGAACCAGCTATCATTTTCAGTGAAGTAAAGTTGGACAGCATCCCAAATTTCAAGTACTTGGGCAGCACTGTCTCAAAAGACAAACAACCAAAACAAGAGGTGAACAACCAAGTTAACAAGGTGACAAGTCTACCATCAAGTAAGGTGGTTGCTATGGAATGAACAAGTACCTCTGAATACAAAGATGACACTTTACAAGTCTTATTATATATTAGTTCCCACATCAATGATTATAAAAGAATATACTTGAAAAAATAAGAAAACATTAATTTTCTTACCAGGTGAGGCAGCATGGTATTCTATTTGGTCGTTTATTTTTTCAGGGATAACTGTGTGGCAGACAGACATTAAAATAAGGAATTCTCGGATGTAAGGCGCTGTCGGATGCCCAGATAATAAATTCTGTAAGAAGGAAAAAACACATACTTGATAACACTATTTCATAAACATAAGAAAAAACACAAAAAACAAGGACAACAAATCCTCTTTTCATAAGGGCCAAATATTGACCATCAGAAGAAGAGATATCAAGAGTTACATATTCCTCATAAATAACTACAGACAATAGATTTTTTATGGTTTTCTTAATCCAAGAAGAAACGGCTGAAAATGTGACTGTCCATATGACTCGAACTCAAATCCCAGGTTCCCTGGATGGGAGGTGTTAACTACAGTAGTTCTGTTTGGAGTATACTCTCACTCTGTTGAACTGCCTGTCAAAAGAGACATTTACCTGACAAGGATAGAACTACTGCAAATCTATGTGCTGATTCCCAGATCATACTAGGCCCACATAGTTAGGGATTGTCTTTACTATTTTAACCATTTCCATACTTATTATAAAACATCCACTCAATATGGGATGGTTAAATAAGAAAAAGAATTGAAATAAGGAAAAAATCCCAGTTTAAAATCTAAAATTTTAAATTACTGACCATTACTCATCACAAGTGCCATGGTAATGGGTGTATGCTTAGAAATTAGATTCTTTTGAAGGGGCTGTTACCCAAGATGGAAGAGCTGAAATTATGAATTTCCATGTGAATCAATCTCATATACCTAGTTCTCTGGATAGGATATTATGAGACAGATGAAACAGTTTAGGAGTTTTTACGAAGTCTGAAAGTCGTTTACACTACATAGATACACATGTCAATAGATATGTTTCAACTAAAATACCAAGTGTTATTTGAGGAGAAAAAAAAAGAAAAACGGAGCTGAAATTGCAATCACTCTCAGAAATGAAACATGAATTCCTCGTGCATATGCTTTCTCTCTCTCTCAAAGAGCCAGTTTCAGAAACTTACTCAGTTGAGTAAATCCCCTTCAAAAACTTTTTAAAAATATATATTTATAAAAATTTCAGATGAAGAGTATATTGCCGAGGTCAAATAATTACTCTTACTTCAAGAATAATGACATGAATTCTTTAATACACAACTTTAATATTAATCATTATCATCACCATTTTACAGTTCCAGTTTCCTGGGTACTACTGGAGAGCCCCTCAAGTTCTGTTGTTAATGAAGTCCTCTAGTGGCCTTCCTCGATCTGCAAGGTCCATTTTTATGATGTCCATCCAATGGGTTCTTGGTTTTTCCATAATTTCATTTCCTACCACATGCCTATCCAAGTTAACAAAAGCTGTCCTTGTTAGCTCCATCCTCATAAATCCCCAAACCACCTCAATCTGTACATGCTGATCTGATCTAACAATGCCATCTCAATCCCAGCTTCCTTTCTCACTATGCCATTCCTTAACTTGTTCAGTTTGGTTTTATGAATTGTGGACCTCAGGAACTTCATTTCAGAAGCCTGTAGCCTTGGCAAGTCCTTCTTATGGAGTATGCATGTTTGATACTATAGGTTACGATCGGTATGAGGTATTGATTTTCTCTTGGTATTTTGGGGTCCCAAAGAAGAGGACTTACGAGAGCTCTTATGCACTATTTGCCACCTCCTTTGCGGCTAGTGTGTTCCGAGATATACACTGCCGAGGTATGCAAAGTCTTCCATACTTTCCATTGAATCGTTTCCAGGCATGATTTTCTCTGGTAGTCCCATGCTGTTTATTGCTATCACTACTCTTTTGAACCCATCCTGGGATCTCCCGGCACTAAAAGCCATATGCCAGTTTTTACTACTCTCTTGGTTTTGCTTATCTTGAGATTGAATTCCTGGAACTTAACCTTCCCTTCTACAGTTTTCCTATCCTTTATTGAGGATCCTATTCTTTCATTCCACCAGGTCTTTTCTTTTTCCCCTACTCTTGCACTTGTCTTCCTGTAAACTTTGACTGCTTCCTTTATCAAGGTGTTTTTAAACCAGGTTCACTCTACCTCACCACTCTCCATTACTTCTGTAGGCTATTATCCTCCTAAATGGTTGTGATAGTAGGTGGCTGTGTAGTCCCATTACCTTCTCATAGTCGTTCCACCGTGTTTCAAGCAGTGCAATGAGGGCGCCGATAATGACTGTCCTCTCTTCACTGATGGTCTCTTTTAGCTCTTCCAGAAACTTGTTCCTTTCATCTTGACTGAATTCCCATCTGGGGGAACATACAACTGCACCAGTGTCAGCTTCCATTTTCCTAGGTGAACTGTTGTCTGTATAATTCTCTCATTGATGTACTGGATCTCTGTAATACCACTTACCCAATATCAATCCCACTCCATTTCACATCTCTGTGTTGTTACCATTCCAGTAGAAGGTATCATCCTCAACTCCTGTTCCTTTCCTATTACTTTGTATAATTCCATACAGCATTCTTTTACTTCCAGCTCTATCAATTTCCATCTTTTGTGTATTTTCTTCCCAACTTTTCTTCTCTTACCAATTTCTTACATTTCCTTTTATTATCAAGATACTTCCTTTTGCTTTCGTCTTTTCCCTCTCTATTTTGTTCTTGCCAGGCTCTCCTCTTTTCTTTCACTGCTTCTCTCACCTCATTACACCATGGCGCCTTCTTTCACTCTTATCAATATTCTACCACAGGCACACTCTGCCCCACCTACAAATGCCCATTTGAAGTTGGACCATTCATCTTCCATAACTTCAGTAACTGGAATTTTTGTTTCAGTCTCTCCAGAAATTCTTCCTGTATGTTATTATCTTTTAATTTCCACACTTTTATTCTACTATCTCTCTCCTTTCATTTTTCCATTCTCCCAACTCTCATTGTTGTTATCACAACTCTATGGTCTCCATCAAATGCTTCTCCTGGTAAAGCGGTTACAAACATCAACTGCCTGTAATTTGTCCTTTCCACCAAAAAGTAATCAGTTACTGGTTTTATCCTTCTGTCACCTATCCATCTCTTGTAATTTTTCTGTTATTTTTCTCCTGAAACTATATGTTGCCCACAATTATTCCATTCCTCTCACAAAACTTGAAATAGTTTCTCTCCTTCTTCATTCCTTTTCCCATATCCATATGGTCTGATTACTTCTTCCATTCCTTATCTTTCATTTTCCACCTGTGCATTTAAGTCTCCCATTATAATCACTTCTGTATCAGTTATTTCCGTTTTTAGTTTCTCCAGGAATTCCTCAATATCCTCCTCTTTGTTCCCTGTCTGTGGTGCATACACTAGCATGAAGTCCTTCACTTCATTCCTCATTCTCACTCTAATTTTCATCATCCTGTTGCTGATGTATTCTACCATATCCACAAACTCCTCAAGGTGTTTTGAAATTATCAAGCCCACTAAATTTTTTTTGTCTCTCGGCCACCACTCCAGTATAGTGTATATCCTTTTCCTATTCTCTTCTTTCCTTTCCTCTTCCATTTAACTTTGCTCAAACCCATCATTTCTATACCCTCTTTCCCCTAGAAATCCACCACTTCTTCTGCCTTTCCTGCCAGGGACATAAGGTTGTTTATGCCCACCTTTATGATGTTGATTATTGGTCACCCATTTTTCACGGTCCCCCCAGTACCCTAGGAAGAGGAGAAAGACAAGGGAAAGGCAGTGTGAAAATTGGTGACCAAAGCCTTGAAACTGAGGACAGTTTCAAATACCCAGGGAATGAATTAATACAGAATACAAAGCTGGACATGGGTATTAGTAAGAGGGTGCAACATGGCAATACATTCTACCAAAGTGTAAGAAACCTTGTCTGGAATAAGAAAGTGTAAAGAGACAATGTACAAAATGTATTATGCACCCATATTGACTTATGCGGCTGAGACCTGGACAATAACAAGTAGAGAGGGGAGTAGAATTCAGGCCAGCAAATTGAAATACCTTAGTATGATAGGAAAGACAAAGAAAGACAGATTAAAAAACAAAGATATGAAAAAGGAGGTTGAAATGGAAAACCTAAATAAGAGAAGTGACAGGAGTACACTAAGATAGTTTGGACAGGTAAAGAAGATGGAGGAGAAAAGAATACTAAAACAGATGATGAAGATGAAGTACAAGGGAAAGAGAGCGAGAGGGAGACCTAGAACAAGATGGCTCGATTCAATAAAGGGGAGTGCAAGAAGAAGAAACCTGGACTGGAACAAAATGATGGAAGGGGAATGGTGAAAGGAGAGAGGAAGGTGGAGAAGCACCATAAATTCCCCCGACCCAACAGGAGCTGGATAGAGGGAAAGGAGGAGGATGAACCTTTAAGCACATGTGTAGTCTCCCAATTCATTTATTTCATTATCAGAGTCATTTATATCGTCTTCTGCATCGCATTCTTGATCCATGAAACATTTACCAAAAACAGCTATGAAGTATCATCTAGCAACAGAACTTGTTACTACAAAGTACCATAAACATAGAGCTATAACCGAGCCTGTAAATAGTGCAGGCAAGGATTCTCAAGCCAATAGAAATTATGGGCTTGGGAAATCTTGAAAGAACAAAAGACCCCCTACATGCATGGTTGCTAGAGTGTTCAAGGCACAATACTGTCAAATAAATAAGCAAGTGAAATTTTTTTGTCTCACAAAACAAAAAGAATACGAATAATTACCGGTATATGGTCACACTTAGGAAATTCCATCAAAGTATTTTAAACAGATATAAACCACACTGATATCAGTTATACATCATCCATCCATCCATCCATCCATCCCATCCATCCATCCATACATAAATTGAACCGGTGGTCTCAAGGCCATATCCAGGATTTTTCTGGGGGGGGGGGGGGGAGGAGGGGAAGCAAGTATTTTTCAAAAGCTATAGGATCAAATTTTTAAAAAGGCTGTGGATGGGGATGGTAGAAAACGCCCGTGGTATCCTCTGCCTGGGGCTCTCAGTTTTTGAATGTGGATTGGGAACCACAGTTCACCTAGCTGAGTCTGGCATTGCTTCCACTTACTTGTGTCATTCTCCTCCCTTTTTATCTTTCCTATCTGACCTCCCTTGGTCAGCCGTTGTTCTCTTCTGATCCCAACGTTATTTGGTTTGCAAGGCTTAGGGGACACACTAAATTTTTACCCCTTCATGGCATTTTCCTTTCTTTTGCTGATGCCTTAGTTTTTCAAAGACTGGCCATCTTCCCTGTTCCCTTTGATTAGTGTTAATAGAGGCTGGTTTTGCAGTAATTAATGATTATTAATTATTATTATGGCACGTGGCCTTCGAAGGGGCCTGGTGCAGATCTTTTGAGATGACGCCCTACAGGATACCTGCGTGTGTGTGAGGATGGCGCCCTATTTAAGATGATTTCTCACATTGAAGACAGTACAAACACCCAGCCCCTGAACCAGAAGAATAACCCAATCAAGATTACAATCCCTGACCCGGTCGGGAATAGAACCTGGAACTCCTTGGATCAAAGGTCAGCATGCTAACCATTTAGCCATGGAGCCTGACGAAACTTGCGTCCACGTCCCAATGTGGTGCAGTTCTTTTCAGACATACCCTCAATGGGGGTGATCTGCTTGTGCCATTTTAACCTCGTACCAGCCCTCCTGCCACTCTTAAATCTCTGGCAGTATTGGGAATCGAACCTGGGGCCTCTGATGACAGCAGCAAAGCGCTAACAGTTACTCTACAAAGGTGGACGTTGCAGAGTTGAATGTATGCTCAAAGCAATAATCACCACTATCAGAAAAAATAAGCTGCTATATTTTTGGTTATGAAATAGATTTAATCAAATAAAAAATGCTTAAACATTTTAGAGCATTATCATTTATGAATCAATGGGTAAAAGGGGGCACATACAGCTCAAACCTATCTAAAATAGGTAATATTCAATTTCAATTTTCACAGCTTCCACACGACCTTCTTAGCTAAACTTTTGCACGCATGAATACAAAGTCCTTGTAAACCTAAATATTTATCAATATTTAGAAAATTAAAATTGTTAAGGATGTTGTTAAGGATGTTTTTGGATCTTATAAATTTTGCAATTCTTTTTCACATAAGAGTACCTTTTCCCTCATACCATCCACAATTTTGGATTGATTCTAATATTTTGTGATTTTATATACTCCCAATTAATTGAGGAACAAAATGAATTAAGTCTTCTAGAACATTTTATTGTTAAGTACATTTTTAAAACAATACTTCCGGTCATTCATTTTTAGAGAATATTTTTCAAGAAATATTTTTTTAAAAGGATCTGTCCATGATATTACTACAAAATTATTTATCTTTTTAGAACACTAGAAAGTGATGTAAAGTACAAACTTTCATGCTCATATCTTGAAAACTGTTCATGTTACAAGGAAAACCGTTTTTAAAAATGCAAGTTGCGGTAAATTAGAATTAAACTTTCAACTGAAGTGTATGAATTCTAGAACATCCCTGGTGCATATATGATCCCTCTGGCGAGTTTCTCTGGGATGCTTCTTCCATCCTTAGTCTTCTCCTTACTTTACTTGCCTCCTTTGTGGATTGTTGAGCTCTTTTAAGGCTGTAAGTGACTCGTTGAGCATTGATATGGCTGAAAGCCTGGAGGTAGTACTCTCCAGGAACAAGTTGTGGCTCTTCAAGAACTTTCAGTCTACTCTGCATACCATCACTGAATGTCATAACAGCATTATTTACTGCTATACCTACCACTTTCTGCCCTGCAAAGCTGTTTTTTGGGCAAATTCTCCAGATTTTGGAGTTGATGATGATGATGATGATGCTTGTTGTTTAAAGGGGCCTAACATCTAAGGTCGGGTTCGACAACCTCCATTATTACAAACCATTATTCTCGTCATTATTCCGTATTGAAAAATAGTTGATCACAAAGTTTATACAAGGAGTAACTTCAATACCACCTATTCAATACAAATTTATTCCACTATAGTGTGGTTAAATACACATGGAAATTATCAGAAATTTGAAGTACATGTTTCACCCACTATGTATTGGGCATCATCAGCTTCAATCAATCTTAAAATACACATGGTCTAAGGAGTCATAATAACTTATGTAAAAAATTGATGAATATTTACAAGTGTTAATACTGTGGATGCAAAATGTTTACAGTAAAAAAAAAAAAAAGTATTAAAACAGAACTTATACTAAAATGACTTTGAAAAAATGATGTGTTCATCTAAAAGTAATAGTCATATATTGTTTTTAAAAAATAGTCCATGTCTGACACTGAAATGGATCTTCTTGATGAGAAGGTTTTTTCCTATTTTTTTTTTCTATTTGCTTTACGTCGCACCGACACAGATAGGTCTTATGGCGACGATGGGACAGGGAAGGGCTAGGAGTGGGAAGGAAGCGGCCGTGGCCTTAATTAAGGTACAGCCCCAGCATTTGCCTAGTGTGAAAATGGGAAACTATGGAAAACCATCTTCAGGGCGATGAGAAGTTTAAGCAATATATATTACACTAGGAAAACAGAATATCAAAAATAAGGCGTCAACAGGATAAGAACAAAACGGTTAAAAGATGCAGTAAAAGTTCATATTTGAGGCCAATATTTAAAATAAGGATGAAAAGAAGTAGTTGCATTGAAGGCAGTGCAGTTTATGACGTCTTGGAAAATAGGATTAAAATAGTGGTATGTCGTGAAGTGCTGAAAAACATCGAAGAGTTTGGCATAAAACGCTGCTAAAATATCGAATAAAAGAAGGTAGGCTGGACGACAAATTTGTGTAACAGAAAATGCCTCTTATAGACGTGGATGTCCGTAGTAGACAATGTTGTGAATTTATTCTGAAGATGTAATGTATGTCCGAATGGCATTCAGCATTCCCCTACACCTCCACAGCGTCGATACTAAACTAGAAGTAGGAACTTCAAACAGACTAACGCTACAGATACACTTGTAAATATTCATCAATTTTTTACATAAGTTATTATGACTCCTTAGACCATGTGTGTTTTAAGATTGACTGAAGCTGATGATGCCCAATAAATAGTGGGCGAAACATGTACTTCAAATTTATGATAATTTCCATGTGTATTTAACCACACTATAGTGGAATAAATTTGTATTGAATAGGTGGTATTGAAGTTACGGTATTCCTTGTATAAACTTTGTGATCAACCTCCATTATAGAAAGGGGTATGTTATTTTTGTGTTTGTAAACCTGAATTTGCCCTTCCACCATGAAATTTTGGTAAGAGCACCAAGAACTAGGTCCCTATGGGCAAAAATAATGGTATGGCTTGCCATCTGAAGATGCTTTGTGATACCATACAGCCCAAATAACCTTCCTCATCTCATTTACAGAATTGCAGTTTTCCCTGATAGCATTCCCATAGCAACAGTCAAGATTTATTCTAGCATCTTTACTGAAAGGGGCTTCCTGTCATTCAAAATTTCCACCTTCCAATCCTGCTTTAATTTTCTGAGGCGTGTGCCCATTCTCTCCGGTACATAACCAACACATTCTAGTTTTATGATAACATCAGGTCCACATGGTTGATAGTTAGATACAGACTTAAAACGTTTTGTGTCGCCATCACCAATATACAGTAATTTACATAACACAGATTATGTTTAGCCACAGAGCAGCTGAAAATGTCCTTCATCCCAGCTACTTCCATGCTCCCAGCAGTGCCCTTATGGTTATTACCATACTCTTTCTCATGTCCCTCCACCACTCAGAATATTCTTGTAGGAAGATTTCCTCTTTCCCATGTTTCACTTGAGAACACAACTTGCTAGACAACAGATTTATGTTATGAAAACGGAAGTCACATATGCATACAGGTAAACAGCTGATCTTTCATAAGCATGGATACAAACAATAAGAAAAGGAAGTAGATGACACTACCAGTGCCACGGAAGTGTGAGAAAGTGAGCAAATCATATGACACATGAATTTGCCTGTAGTAATAACTTGGAAACGAGGCATAAGCGCGTTCCGATCTATGTGACCAAAAAAATTGGGCGTGTTGCCTGCAGGAATTTAAATGACATTTTAGGCCATAACTATTGCAGATTTTGACATAATTCTTTCATGGAATTACACAGGAGAGTATAATCTAAAATCACATAACAAAACAGTATGTGCCCCCTAAGTGGAAAAGTAAAGTAACGGTAGGCAGCAGGTGTGCAGCGCAAAAAAAAAGATCATTTGTTTAAAATGGAGGAAACCAAATTTTTTTCACTATAGTTATTATATAAGACATTAACAAGTTCAACATATTTTTTAAAAATCTTATAATGGCTCGATAACAAGATAATGTTTCTGTACACATAAAAAATGATTATTTAAATTTAAAATAATGCCACCTGTGTCATATTTAATAGTTTGTTCTTGTTTATATATAATACATTAATTTTAAGCACTTATAACTTGCATTTATAGATTTATGAAATTTTTAAGCGTTGCATACAAATGAATTTGTTCACAGCTTTTATAAAATAATTTCAATTTGTGCAGTTATCTACAGCCAAGATATACTTAATTTACTATCATTAAATTACATGATGTTTGCATTTGGGTAATGTTTGTGAAATAGAGGGCCGCTTCACATATTTTGACTCATTTATATCATCATTTTCAAATAATGTGTACATGAGGACAATTCCTTTTCATTCTTTTGGCATAATGTTGTAAGCAATAATTTATTCATATCAATTTTGAGATTTAAGTGTTAATAAATTCCCGAATACATATTTCTTTAATGGAAAATATTATACTTTCTGTTCATGTACAGTAGCGGCAATTGGCTGGGGGGGTGAGAAAACATTACATTTTTATTCCATTTTATCCAGCTGAAACTAGATTTAAAAAAAAAAAAAAAAGAAGCAAAAAGCAATTTGTACAAGCTCTGTTGTCTTACCAACTAATTCTTTCCTTTATTTTCTTTTCATTATTAACAAAATTATTAGCGGAAATATGCACAAAATGTCGTTCAGCGGCGCTAACTGATTTGTACAGCAGCACAGCACGTAGTGGAGATTTTGCATCTGCTGTAAGGAAGGGTAGCAGGGGTATTTTTTTGCCGAGGTCATGGACACTGAGGTATGATTCATCCGCTAGCTGTGCGTATTCAGCAGTCTGGTAGTCTCTTTGGTGTCTTAGTTTCTTAGTGTGCAGTCAAATATTCAATTATTTTTAATTGTATAATCATGCTGTACTTCTGTTTAATTGTAATACATGTGTAATATTGTCCTATGGTGAAAGTTTTATTGTATAGTATTGAATCAAAGTCTCAAAAAACTATTATTACTGCACTTAAGTTGGAAACTGTCAAACTTAAACTTTCTGTCAAAATTCACAGAGAGCATAAAAAACTTACTATTTCCTATGATTTTAAAAAAAGTTTTGATGTATACACTATAACCCCCCCATTTCCTATATCCCATAAACCTGGGTACCTTTTGTTGTCTCTACACTTTCTTCCCCCCTCCACTTCTAATTCCCAATCGCCGCAACTGTTTGCGTAGAAGAAACTTGAGTGAGAAAATGGTTAATATTTCATCAATCATGTATACAAATAAATGTAACATCTACTTACATATGTATATTGTTGCATACAAGGAGTTTAAGATCAATTGATCCCCACAATCCAATAAACTACAGTATAGTGCTTCACATAAACAAATATAAATGATAACGCTTATTATAATAATTTGTATAGTTGAAAATATTTCCAAAAAATTTGCAGGTGTGCTGTAATATTAGAATAAGTAACTCGCGAGATCACGATCAAACTAAAACTATGCGCACTAGCCGCCAGCGTTTTGGAAAGGCGTGGCAATCCAACTGATAACCCCAATGATAATCCCACTGCTACACTGGGGCGAAACGCTGGCAATTTCATGACTGAAAAAGCCTAAAGAGCTTAAATGTTTTTAAAACTATGGTATTAACAATTAACAAGTTAAATGGCAGTCTGGTGAGACTTTTTTTTTTTTTGCTAGGGGCTTTACGTTGCACCGACACAGATAAGTCTTATGGCGACGATGGGATAGGAAAGGCCTAGGAGTTGGAAGGAAGCGGCCGTGGCCTTAATTAAGGTACAGCCCCAGCATTTGCCTGGTGTGAAAATGGGAAACCACGGAAAACCATCTTCAGGGCTGCCGATAGTGGGATTCGAACCTACTATCTCCCGAATGCAAGCTCACAGCCGCGCGCCTCTACACGCACGGCCAACTCGCCCGGTCCGGTGAGACTTGTGACATCCAAAGATGATTTTAGACCTACTAACTTTGCTCCATTTCTCCATTTACCGTATTTTCTGAAAATCTGACCTTTTGGGTGGGGATATCAAAAAATTACTAAATTTTTATCCTAGCACATCTGTCCAATTTTTATGGCTCTGAATCTGTACTACAACTGTTGGGTTTTCCCCTCATGCTAGAGGTTCCCTTTGTGACCATTTATTTTCATGCTTCTGAGTCAGGGATTGGCCTTTTGTTAATCGACTGACTCAGGTACTGGTTTTACAAACTCAATTATACTTTAAAAAATTCAAACTTATGAACTTACTTAGTGCATACCTGAAATGCTTAAAAATAATTCATTTTTATTTGTAAGCATGAATGGGCACCAATTATTGGGGATGAAGTCTTGTAGGACTCTGAAAAATTTGAGACTAAGAACGTAATATTGTGTTAAAATAACTTACTAGTTGTTTGAATTCTTTGCTATATACAAAAATTCTCCTAAGAATGTTCATTTCAGGCTCTTAAGAATATGGTCAGCAAACTGGTGTAGGACCTGGGGTTTGTCTTCACCTACACACGAGACATCACACTACAAACCACCATAGAGGCATGCAATAGTGAATACATCTCCCAACATAGGGCTGTCGTCAGGAAGGGCAACCGGCATCCATTAAACAGGGATTATTCTACATTAGTGCTGATCCCAGATAAACTAGAAAAAGACCAAGGAAGTGTAAGCATCTGTTGAAATGGTGTAGAGCTCGCCAGATGCATGTCTTTTGATTTGACGTCCGTAGGCGACCTGCGCGTCGTGATGAGGATGAAATGATGATGAAGATGACACATACACCCAGCCCCCGTGCCAGTGGAATTAACCAATGATGGTTAAAATTTCCGACCCTGCTGGGAATCGAACCCGAGACCCCTGTGACCAAACGCCAGCACGCTAACCATTTAACCATGGAGCCGGACAGAAGCATCTGTTAAGTATATCTGAAACATTGTCCACATGGACTGATACAGGTGTCAAAAACTGAAAACAAAATGTATCATAAGTTCCTAGGTTAATAACCATTCAAACACACAGTACACATATAACAACATTTATAATATTAAGACAATATATTTTTCTGTATTTGTACAACACTAATAAACGGCCCAAGCGAAACATTTTAGACAAGAATAACTTGGTCTGGAGTGTAAATAACTGAATGATAGTGATAAATTTTTTTAAATGAAAGAGCAAACAAATATCGCCAAAATTTTCAATTACTTTAACAGTAAATCTGTTAACTATATTCATAGACAAACATCTAAAGACTGCACAATCTCACAGGTTAAATTCAATTGCTTTATTTTCCAAATTCTTAATTTCACACTAGTGTTAATTTAATGATTTAAATTTTTGAAAACCTGTATGCGCTGTTTAAATATGTCAAGTTCATTTTAAGTGGGGGTTGGGGAGTACAGCCCCAGCAATTGTCTGGTGTGAAAATGGGAAACCACAGAAAACCATCTTCACGGCTGCCAACAGTGGGGTTCGAACCCACTATCTCCCAGATGCAAGCTCACAGCCGTGTGCCCCTAACCACATGGCCAACTCACTCATTTTTTAAATTTTTTTTTGTCAAACAAAATAGTTATTTTCCTAATTATAGATAACACAAGATGATTACTCTTTTTTCAACTTCTGTCCGCTAAGAAGCATTTTACACATTGGCGGGTGTAAAGTTGGTATTAATATGCTATACTATACCTTGACTAGCTGAGTATCGTAGGGGTTTTCTTCTTCACAAGTATAAATATGTTCTGCTATTGAACACCTTTTAAAGTCCATTACATTTCTGGTCAGGGTTCCAGTCTTATCAGAAAAAATATATTTTACCTGAAAAGGTACAACAATAAAATTCAAGACTTCATTTTAAACTCTAAAAATTAACATATTAACATTTAAAAAAAAAAAAAAAAAAAAAAAGGAATGGAGTGAGAGCAAGTTTTCCCAGGTGAAATTTTGTTAAACATTCATAGATGAAATCTGAAGACAAAGACATTAAATTTTCAATTTTTCAATTTTAATATCCATTACACCCTGGTGTGCATAGGATTACCACTGAAACCCCTGAAGGACATGGGTATAAAAAGGGTAGATGCACTGCTAGATTTCTCCAAGAACATGTGGGACACAAATTGCAGCAACTACAGGTCTGTGGCACTGATTCGTCATGCTAGCAAGGTTCTTCCTCACATCACCACCAAGAGACTGAAAGCCTTCCTACTGCCACAAATGACTAGCTGAGTGGGTTCATGCCAGGCATGACCCCGATCGAACAGATTTTAAACGTTCAAAAGATCGTGGAGAAGGCCCAACATTCTTGTGCTTTATTGATTAAAGAAAAGCGTTTGGTTCTGTGAATTAGGATGCTTTGTGGACATACACTCATGTTCATAAAAACCAGAACTCCTTGAAAGACTAGAGATAGGAAGTTCATATTCACAGGACATGTGTATTAGTATGTTCTGAATAAATGATTAGCATCTGAAACATGTCATCCCTCATGTTCCAGGTCCACATCAATATCCCAGTGCACCACCACCGACTGGTAAAATGTGCCTGTGGCTCTAGTCACTATAAACTAAAGGTAATGGATCAGTTTAACTTGAGCAGATGTACAGGATGCCTCGCAGACGTATGTGAGAACCGTACCGTCAAATGAGAGTCTGAAAGAGGGCACATTATTGGCATGAGAGAACGTGATGCATCCATCCTGGAAGTTGCTGCTCATGTGGGACGAATTGTTTCGGACAGACGAGATGGGTCTGGTCGCACCACCTAGACCACCCCACCCACCGAGAAGATAGACACCTCATCCGAATGGCATTGTAGGACAGATCTGCGTCCTCCTCGGCTCTGGCGTAACAGTGGCACACATCATACACTATCAGGAGTGACAGTTCATCGCCGTTTATTGCAGTCTGGGTTACCGGCGTGTCGTCCACTTCTCCGCCTACCTTTGACTAATGTGCATAAACATGCTAGACTGCAATGGTGTATGGAACGATGTCACTGGGGACAGGAATGGCAACAGATAGTGTTTTCGGACAAATCCAGAGTCTGTTTGTTTGAAAATGATGGCCGCATTTTGGTTTGTCACAGACTGGGTGAGAGGCATCACACTGACTGTATTCCCACAAGACATACAGCGCCAACGCAAGACCTTATGGTGTGGGGTGCTATTTGGTACAACCACAAATCACAGCTGGTGCGTGTCCAGGGCACTGTGACCAGTTTGACCTACGTGAATGACATCCTTCGACCCGTAGCCATACCCTTACTGCACAACATCCCAGATGTCATATTTCAGCAGGACAATGCGCGACCACATGTTGCTGCACGAACACGTGCCTTCTTGTTGTCACAGGATGTCAGAATGTTGCCCTGGTCCGCCCGACTACGGGACTCGTTGCCAACCAAAAATGTGTGGGATATGGTGAAACGACAGGTGTGGCGCTGTGACCCAATGCCAACCACCAAGATGAACTGTGGAACCAGGCGAATGCAGCATGGATGGCTATACCCCAGGACACCATTCGCGCCTTGTACGTATCGATGCCATCATGCATGGAACAAGTTATCAGTGCTCATGAAGGACCCAGTGCCTACTAGGCAACAGGACGCATGCTGAATCTAGATGATTGAAATTCTAATCGTTTCTACAGAACATACTAATGAACATGCCCTGTGAATATGAACCTCCTATCTCTAGTTTTTCAAGGTGTTCTGTTTTTTATGAACATAAGTGAACTTCGGAACATGGGAGATCCAGATCACCTGATACAGATAATGACGGTGCTTTACACCACCAACAGAACCCAGGTATGGGTCAATGAAATGTCACAACACCTTCAAGATCAAAGCAGAAGTAAGGCAAGGATGTATTTTGTCAATTATACTGTACAATAACTGCTCTGAGCACATCACGACAAAGGTAATAGATGAATGGGAATGCAGCTTCAGAGTAGAGGCAATCAGCAACCCGAGGTACGCCGATTACACAATCATCATAACAACTAGTGCACTTCTTAAAATTAAAGACAGTCTATATCAGCACACATTAAAATATTTTAATTCAAAAACACTTTTCAGAAGCTTAGTTCCATCATGAGTGAATATTCAAATTTAAAATATTAAAATGCACATAACTGTGTCATCTAGACTTGAAAATGTAAAGGACAGTTGTGCTTATAATGACAAGAATGACCAAGCATGCCGACATAGCTGTTACACGAAAACAGAGTCAAGTAAGACTGGCATCACTTCCATAAGCCAAATGAAAGTCTATAGATGTGGTTTCTTAAGAAGGTTGCCAATTTGACTTCACCACACATTAAAGGCATCGATAGTTCCTCTCTATTAATTGTTTTAGCTTCTCTGGTCGATGTGGCAGTACTGGCGTTTCCATTTTATTATTACATCACTCATGGTTGAACTTGTTAGAAATCTCTCGGATGTAAATATAGAATTGCTGGGCACCAATGAACATGCCCTTTTCAGCCACCCTGAGCTCTTATCGTAAGTCCATTTCAACCGCAGAAACAAATAAACATTTCTACAGAGCGCCCATGGCCTTATATAGGCTCACTACATACCTGGGTGATGTATGGGGAGCCTACTTTTCTTTCAGGAGTTCCCAGTCCTTAATGGCAATGTAGTGTATTTGTTTGGCTCTATTTCTATGCTTGTCATCTTGTCTGTTTGGTATGTCTAGTGTAGTTTTTCTGTACATATATTCATGCCCTAGCCTGAATGCCAGCCTCAGAGAGTACATGTAGCATGCCTGCTTGCTACTCAGAGGCCCCAGGTTTGATTCCTGGTGAATCCAGGAATTTTAATTCGAGACCAAGAGCTGGAACAGGGTTCACTCAGCCTTGTGATACCAAATGAGCAGCTGTTTGATACGAGAGGTACCAGACCTGGTCATGGAAGCCAAACAATACAGCAGAGGATGTCTTCAAGGTGATTCTGTGACACTTCAGTATCTGTAGGCTATCTGCTGGGCAGCAATCATTTTGGCAGACCAAGGTCCTATTGGACCTAAGGTTGCTCCTATTTCATCGTACTTGACAGGCTGACTCTCAGGACCACATTTAGAGACTTTCAGCTATTGAGTATGGTACACAAACAAGGATATGACTACAGGAATTACATTATGAATAAATTCAACTTTACTTTTTCAAAGATAACGGGAGGAATAGTCTATTCCAAAAATACATCACCACTAGTTACTGTACCTGCCCCAGCTCTTCATTGAGGTTAGATGTGCGTGCCATGGCAGGAGTATCACTTTCCTCATGGTACATATCAATATCCATATTGATAAAGGTAGCCTGAAATTGAATATAATATAAACATTTCCAATTAGCACAATTATATTGATCATTTTAAGAGTCCTTGATACAGAAGCAAAAGAAGAAAGACATAACTGCTTAGGATATCACAGCTGGTGTCTCAATGAATACAGAAGAAATTGTTTTCAAAGTTTGTAGCTCCCAAGGACATACTCTTACCATCAGTACACTTCCATACACAGTTACACCAGGAAGGCAAAGAAATTTTCAAACATACCAACAATTTCAGTAGAAAAGAAGGAATTGAACAGGTTAAGAGAGCCTGAAAATCCATACTCAAAATGGCTAAGGTTAGAAAGCCAGGTGAATGCAGCAACTGGGAACAGCTAGGGCAATTGGTAACTACTAACCAAAACAGTAGACTGACCAGCATCAAACCCCGCGGTACAGCTAAAGTCTGTACAGGTTCAGTCCACTACTGACCTTAGGAGGAGACCGTAAACCCCTTGAAAATGCTGCGGATAGTTTCTGGTGAAATGTTGGGAGCTACTAACTCAATTCAACCATGGCCTACTTGAGGGACTAGACAAAGTACACTCGGCAGCTAAAATGATATACTCAAGCTATAACTAAAAGGACTGTTTAACACAATAGGGTAAGAATGGTATTCTTACAGATTATCCGCTAAAAGTTAGTGAGAAAAAAATGAGAGTATTCTAAACTTACCTGTACAAATCGCACTACTTCCAAGGATACTTGTAGTGAGATAGGGATGAGATTGTTGTATAAGATGATGAATGTGAGGAGATTATAACCAAAATTGACACTTACATAATCTGAAATAAAAGTAAACACAGAAAAAAACATATTATATTAATCACAAAGGAAAAAATCAGTCACCAGATATCTGAAGGAATGGGATGATCACAATTTTAAATTACATCTTACCATATTTAATCGTGTATATCTCACCATCACATATATCATGCAACCTTATTTCTGATATGAAACTAGGGGAGTAAAATAATCCCCGATTATATCTTCATGTGTCAGTATAAATACGAGATACACCCTGAGGCATGCACGACTGCTCTCAGCTCAAGGTCGAACTGTCTCCCGTAATCCTTCCCTTATCTTAGAGGTAGCAGCTCTCTCCCATTGTTTGGTGAAAGGCATTTAAGTACCTCTGAATACTAGGGTATTCCCTAGCCTAATAAGCTAGACTGAATGTAATACTGTTGAACTGGCTGCAATTTCAGTATACTTTATGTGCGAGACATAAGATGTCAGATCAAGTCTAGTGTATTACAATACCATAATTTGCTTTTCAGCATGGAGAAAACAGAGAGTTGCTCCTGAAATACAAGCAACTCAAGAAAATTAATCCAGGGGGTGAAGTTTGAAAGTTTCCTGAGGATGATTGGTGTCTCACACAAAATGTTACATTTTAAGGCATGTGAAATAGCAACAAAGCAGGATGTTAGCTATATGGAGCTGAAGGCAAGTCGTGGCTGGATAGCCCGATTCATGAAGAGGAAGTAGAAATGGCAGGGGAGTGTATTTGGCCACAAATGGAATCCTACAAACTTTAATACGTTACGGAACATAATAAAATTGAGTGCAAGGATTCTCAAAGGTTGTGCCATGGCACACTAGTGTGCCGTGAAATTGTTGGACTGTGCCATGAAAAAATGCATGTATATTCAATTTATTAATATCACAGAACGGCGTAATCCTACATGCAGTAAGAACTTAAAAAAATATGCTTTGTCGATAATATCACACTAATGTTGCAGTTTAATGGGAAATGTGGGTTTGTTTACTTTTGCACAACTGTTCAATGCGAGGAGGAATCGCACAAAATCACATTCGTAATTCTTGGTCTTCAGAAAGAAGTCGCTCGCGTTTCTTACCTTTAATGCAAGTCAGTACCGAAAATCCCTGTTTGCACAGATATGTTGTTGGAAACTGATATGGCATGCTCTGATAACACTGAGAACTCTTTTTTCACTGAAATCCAGAAGTGAAATAGTGTTTCTTCCCTAAATTTCAGCTTCAAAATTCGATCGGCTTGAAGTCCAGCCAATTATTCTGCCTCTTCTAATGGTAGATGTTTTGTGTCCTCAGCAGCAACGACAAAGGGATTGAGAGTTCATTCGCATTCGTTCACGTTGAGGGAAGGAAAATATTCTTGCACTTTATTCTCCAAAACAGAAAGATGTTCTAAAATCAAACTGGAATAGACGTCGGTATCAGCTGTGAGAGGAAACATTTCAAGATCACTTTCAACTTTTGACTCCCACAGTTGAATTTTTCTAAAGAGCCCATTCAGATTGTCAGTTGATTTAAGAATATTCTCCTTCCTTCCCTGCATATTGACATTGAGATTATTCAAATGTCCAAAAATATCAGTTAGATATGCAACTTTCGAACACCAAGTTTAGTCGCCAATGAGGTCAGCAAACTCAAGATTTTCTGTGGCAAATATTTGTAATAACTTATTTCTAAGTTCATAAAATCTGGAAAGTACACTTCCTTTGGACAACCAGCGAATTTTGGTGTGAAGGACCAGAGTTTCATGAACAGCTCCTGCTTCCTGACACATGACTTTGAAAAGTCTATAATTTAGAACTCTGCTTTTAAAGTAATTAACCATTTCAACTACTGAGCTCGTTACGTTCCTTAGATCTTAAGGAATGGTTTTTGACATCAAAGCTTCCCGATGTAAAAACAATATATGGATCCAATGTGCGGAATATCTTGCTTCAACCTTGAACTAAAATCTCTCATTCGACCAGTCATTGCAGGGGCTCTATCAGTACCCACTGAAATTCAATTGTTTCAACTCAGTCCATTTTCTTCCAAATGTCGCTGCCGTAGAATTATATATGTCTGATCCTGCTGACGTCAGAGGTAATTCTTTGCAGGATAGAAACTGTTCAGTAAGTGATTCTTCGTTTTAAAATCTTTTGTAGCTCATTAATTGATACTGTATTCTTAATGTCTGTTGATCCGTACAGTTGAAGTGCAAGTTGTTTACCATCATGTAATCTTTCCACAAGTTGTTTTTACTATCAGCTGACATCAGGAATTCTATTGTTTGACGAAGTACTTTGGATATCTCCCTCTTGGCAGCCTCTCCTAACATGGATTTATCTATTTCTTTACAAGCAGGTAATATCAAAGTTTCTGTTGCTGTATGTGTATACATATTCCTGGCAATTATTTCTGCTACTTTATAGGTAGCTACTAGAGCTTTTTCTGAAGTTGTAATTATTTTATTCATTGCCTTGCCTTCTTTAATTTGAGAAGAGAGTAAACGACTAAAATAAACACTATCTTTATTTTCAAAGTGACTGTGTTTCGTTTTCACGTGTCTCTTTAGTTTGCTTGGAACCTTACATTCATAGCTTAATTTTTCGCCACATACAACACATTCAGGAAATTCACGATTTCCAGATTCATTAAATGTAAATCCGAACTTAAATAAGAATCCTGATACCTGCGCACAGCACTGGACGATGAACTGCTCTGCTGCGGAAGTAGCTTCTCATTGACACTTGATCCAGGTGATTCACTTGTTCTATTTTCACTCTGATGTTCTTCACTGCTGTTTAATCATTGGTGTTTTATTAAGAACTTCTCCATATTACAACACAATATCTATATATTTACTTCAGTTTTATAATAACACCAAATATTGCGACTTATTCAACAGTCAATTGCACTAAGTTGCGTACTACATTTAAAAACCTCTCCATTTCCAACTGAAGTACTGAACTGATTGCAGGTGAGCGTTGATTGGTTTATACATGCTACACTACGGTTCGGGAGTGATCAATATATTTCTCTACTAACGTTCCCGTGGTTCGTATACCCTTCGCGAGGGTTCCTGTTCTTTCGGGACTGCTCTGTAGCGTTCAAAATTCCTCTAAAGTAGGCATATTTACTTGTACATTGGGGTGTGCCACTATATTCAGCATTGTGAAACAGTGTGACGCGAATGAAAAATGTTTGAGAACCCCTGATTTAGTGTGTTTATAAAACATAATAAAATGCGATCTGTTACATGAAACCATGAGTCTTAATTATAAGAAGCACTTTAATTCTAATAAAGTTTGATTTACTAATTTCCTGCATCCAACCCGATTTTGAAGCTTGAATTTTCAGAAAAAATGTGAAAGATGTATGCAAGGAAATATGGTAATTTGACAGAAAATGCTTTACACACAGATGATTGTTACCAACATGCAGCACATTTAAATTATTTTGAGTATTTACCATCCATGCCAAGATACCAGTCTGTTTTTATATGCTCCTTAGTCCAGATCTCATTACAAATAGCTGACAATAAGCATAAAACTATGAGGATGAAGAAGAGCATGAGGATTTGTGTGTTAGTGAGTCTGTCAACTGTTGATCTTTTGAGAGGAGCAGAAGTTGAATTCTTCATCAGCTTAGTTTCATGACCAGTGTAGATAACTAGTCCAAACACCCAACTAGTATTACGCAGCATGGCTCCTCGAAGTAACACCTGATCTGGACCCAAAGCAACCGCTCTGTAATGAAGAGAAATAAGTCTACTTGGATCTATTTTAAACACTCAGCAAAAAGAAAATTGTGTTTATATCATGTGATTTAAAAGAAACAGGAATCAAAGGTAACATACTATTTAACAATACCTCAACCATTTAAAAAAATTACTAATACAGATGGAACAGGCAAAATACTTAAGATAGAAAGAAGAATAATTAGAACATGCATAAATAAATACTATCAAGTTAATAGACAATGGAGAATAGCATCAAATAAATAGTTTATAAGGAAATTGAACCAGTATTGACCACGATTAGGAAAAAATGTATTATCATTCTTTGGACATCTTATCAGAACACCTGATACCAGAATTAGCAGAAGAAGAATTGAAATATTATGGAATAGCAAGACCAAGTTTAAATGGATCATAGAAATTACGGAGGATTAAGGAACTACAAATAACAACAGACTATCTCAAAAACAAAACAGAAAAATTTAAGATACTTCAAGAGACACACACCAGGCTACAGACCAAGATCAATAAAAGGTCTAATGGGAGGATATTTTCAACAGAACAAAGGAAGGCAGCATCTTTCAGAATGAAAACATATTGGGCTGATAGCAAATCACGAAATCCTTTGTATAATTGACAAAGAGTTGTCCAATGTAGACCATAAAATGTAAAATAAAAATAAAAAACCTTCAGCTGCAGACTTAATCGAAAACTACACATTAATCTAAAATTAAAAGGTTCTTTCAAATTTGTAATGGAAAGGATAACTTAGGAAATATCTTTCAAAGACCTTCTCAAGACCCTGGCTATTGATATAGACCTTTCCTTGCTGATACAAAGTTATTCCAATAACTCTCATGATGACAATGGACCATTATTTTGTAACAAAATACATTACTTGTATTTGATCAGAACTTTTAAATAATATTACATTATTTTAACTTGAGAGGAACTTCAGTTAATTTTGTAACTTCCAAAATATATATATTTTTTAAAAGAAAATAGTACATGTAGAATGGAAATGTATCCTCCAATGTTAACAATAAACATGAAAGATTTACCAGATTGTGCACATTTATCCCTTTAACTCAGCTGACACATCTGCATTAAAGGAACTGAGGGTATTCCTGAAGGTTTATTCTCCATATTTATGTGCATATGTTATCCTACAGACTGAAGTTAAAAGACAATAATGAAAATCACAGAAATGAAGCCTATCATTAGTTTATTTATTACACCTCAGTGGTAATATGTGCATAGTTTGAGGAGAACGTTCATCATGAAGTCCCTACTGATCAGTTTGTACAATCTCTGCAGGGACCATAAATGGGAGGAGATATCTTTCATGCAAGTAGCTAGAGCAAATCACAAATAATTTGTGACGATCAAACTCATATATATAATTTTGTAACGTCCAAAACATAATTTTTCGAAGAAAATAGTACATGTAGAAAAATAATACATATATATATGCATACAGCACAAGATACTTACTGTTTGTTGGTTTCCTTAAGCACACCAGTAAATTCGTACAAGTGTCTATTTGGAAGCTCACACTCCAAAGTTCCAGTAAATTGTGCTAGGTCTTTGGTCTCCAAAAGTCGAGCTGTGTCCGGCACAGCCTGCCGAATTTTTAGGTTTGTCTCCCCATCTAAATTGGCAGTTTCAATGTAACAGATGGCCTGTGGTTCACTAAAAACAAAAATTTTGTACAAATTTATTTCTAAACTGAAGAAAAATTTAACTTGGGAAATTCTGTATCAAGCCCCATATCAAAACTCAAACAACGCTAATATACTATGATATACTACTAATGACAGATAGAGTAAGAAATATACGTGTTTTATTTTTTAACTGAATCTTTACTGTGAAGTAAGGCTCCCTGTTTCAATAAAACAATTACCATCAGAATTGCAAAGAAACTGCTTGAAGTTGGCCAGAGAGAGACAGAGAGCATATGTGTGTTTTGAGTAATATACAGTATGTATGGCCCCTGTTACCACTTACCTGGGCACAGTACCTGGGAGGCCAGGCTTTGCCTGTGACAAGCTTGGACAACGGTAAGTGATAGAGGAGGAAAAGACTTTGATCCAACTGGCCCAGCAGGTAGCACCTCATAAGAATCTCTTCAGGGTTATGGCGAAGACTTTAAGAGCAACTTTGGTGGAGAAGGACACCTTCAGAACAATGCAGTTAGCGGACAAGGGATTCCAGTACTCAATCTGCTGCTTTGTAGATGAAGTTGTCGTCGGCTGATACTCATATCTGAATGTTCATCTCTCTCTTGTGATTCTTCGAGTATTTGAATTCAGGGATGCAGATGCCTTTGATGGCTAAAGAGTCCAATCCTGGCATGAAATATATGACCACATTGGTTGCACCTTATAGAGAGTGGAGGTCGTGGTTGAGTCTGGCATTGTTTATACCTCTGAAGTTTTTCTATGAAGTATACACTCAAATTGTACAATAGTAGCTGCAGTAGTTGTGAGCCCGTGAGTGCGGTCTTCTGCAATGATATACAAAGTACTTGGATCAACGTCAGTGCTCCTGAAAGTCTTCTTAATTTGATCTTTATAGTGCTTCAGAGGGATGCCACGGGGTCTCCTACCTGTATTGATTTCACTATACAGAATTTTAAAGAAAGTCTGTCATTTTTCACATGCTGGACATGCCCAATCCATCTTAGTTGGTGATCAAGGATGGTAGCCTCTATACTGTTCATCTTTGCCCTCTCTAGAACAGTTGTGTTTTGGAATGTAGTCATCCCATTTGATGTTCAAAATATATCTGAGCTTCTATTGATGGAAGCATTCTAGTTTCTTCATATCACGGCAATAGAGTCCAGGTTTCACATCCATAGAGCAGAGGTCAGGTCAGAATATATTCTGCTACCGTATGCAACAGTAGACAGTACTATTTGCGACTGTCTGGTCGAGGGTCTGGCGGCCGATACCAAACCAGGCAAACTAAGGGAAAACCAATAGCTGCGAGCAGAGATGATTTCCCTTAGATGGTTGGATAAGATGAGATCTTTGTGTGGAAAATCAGCTGCTGCCTTGCAGTGAGGCAAGGGACTGCCAAAGGCTAAGGGAGACCACCCTGGAAGAAAATCCTCTAGTACATTAGGCCTAGCAAGTCAGTACAGGAGCACAATTCCCTTGCTTTCAAAATGAAAATGAGCCTTGGAAAGAAATATATTCTGTATGTCGACAACACTTCAAGTACTCTTGGAACTAATGACAACGCCATGTCCAATGTTCATTCAAGATGCACGAGAAGAACTGATCATAGAAACAAGCTTCAGATTGGAACCTTAATCATTATGACTGACAGGAGAATGCAACAAAATCATGGATTAAATAAACCGTAGACATATTCACATCCTAGGGCTAAGTGAAACCAAATGCAAAAATTGCAACACAAGAATCTTAGAGGATGGATGTAAATTATACTGGAGTGGAAATCCTGCAGTGGTGAGGAATATAGTTGGTTTTATACTCCATAAAGACATTGATAGTGTAACAGACATCTCATTCATCAATAAGAGATTAATCAAAGCTGAAATATGCCTAAATGGAGAAACCCAAACTCTGATCCATCTTTATGCTCCCCAGCACGGTTGTAGTGATGACAAAAAAGCTTCCTAGAAAACCTAGAGGACATCATTGATGAAGAGAACATAATGATAATTGGGGATTTTAATGCCCACGTAGGAACTGATAGGTCAAGTTTTGAAGGAATTATTGCTCCATATGGATTTGGTAATAAAGTAGAAATGAGGAGGATGAACTTCTGCTTGACCTATGTACATGAAACCAACTTCTGGTGAAGAACTTGTGGTTTCAGAAACAACATAGCCACAAGATAAGGAGATACAGCTGGGATGGTCAGTATAGATCAGTGATAGACCTTATCACAGATAGGCCAAGTGGAGAAAAGGTGCATGATGTAAAAGTGATACCTAGTGAGAGCCTTGATAGTGACCATAGATTCCTCATTGCAAACCTAAGTCACTAAACCTATTATTAAAATAAACAAGAAGAAAAGAAAAATTAAATTAAAGACTGGAAATTGAAAGATCTGGAAGTCAAACAGCAGTTTCAAGAGGAAATCAGAACTAAAATACCAATAACAGACACAAAAAGAAAGGCAGTGAAGAATGAAATGATTTTAAAAACAAGTCTGGTTAGTAGTGCAGATAAAATATGTGGAAGAACAAGCAGAAGAGTTAGAGAGAAAAGATCATCTTGGTGGAATGATAAAGCGAAAGGAGCCATAATGAAAAGGATAAAGCCAAGAAAGCTCTTGATGTGGCTAAGTCTGACAGAAGAATCGACAGCGACCAAAGGGACAACAATAAATTGGAAGAGATGGCAAAAGAATACAGATACAGTAAGTTGGAAGTCAAGAGAATTGTACGGGAAGAAAAAGAGAAACGTTGGGAAGAATTTACAACTAAACGGGAAGAAGACAGTAAAGGCAGTGGCATGCACTGAACCCCATCCACCCCAGCGCTGTTGGGGTAACTAACTTTGTATTTACATTTTCTTATTATTCCTCAGAACTCTTTGTATAAAGTTTAAAAAGCTGCAAACATCTAAGCCAAGCCAAGTACAGCTGTCTGGACAATCCACTCACACTACCGCAGTTCAGCTTCTCCAGCGAGCTGGGTTTCCTTGCCGGCGCGAAAGAGAGCTTACCCCAGTGAAATTTAAGTCACTTGGTTGATGCATGCACTTGAAGCTTCCTTGTCCTGGGAGTGGGGCAGGGCTGTGGGCCCTTCCCCAACAGAAATTTATGGCGACAGGCCAGCTAGCTTAGGTAAGGCACGTTAGTTTTAATACTTGGCACTCGGAAGTGATCAACGCCACACACTAGAGACTACAAGAAAAATACAAACATGTTAATAGTATAGCCACTTGCACATTGTTTTGTTAATAAAAAGAGAGCCGTTTTATGAAGTCAATTGTAATATAGAAGAATATATTTTATTTTTCGATTTTGGCATGTATAAAGTTGTTTCGAGCAATTCATTGATGTCACTTGTAGAGTATGTTTTCCGATAGCTGCAGAAAAATATTTAGATTGCCTAGCACGAACACAGAGCTAAGTGCGAAGTAAAAGAATTTTGTATTTGGTTGTCTGTGATGGTGGTACTGTATATAGTGAATTTTTGTAGGATTCCTCTTGGATTATAAATGAAGTTTTCATGAGTTCTGTACCATTCTTCATGAATATAACATGTGTTATACGTTGTGACAAATATTTTCCCTCATTCGATTGTTGATGCACGTACACTCAGTAAGCGAGTGACACTATAAAAGTTCGGCGACGGTAAAATAACAGTTAAATTTTGCTGATTCAGTTTAGGCTAGGCTTTTTAAGGTAAAAACAAATAGCCCCAGTGTATTTTTGTGGAAACCATGACTGTACTATCACGAAGCGTCACCGGGTGAAACTGTAAGTACATTGTTTAAAATCTCCTATAGATTAAGTTGTGATGGTGTCGTCACTGCCATGAATATCAATTTGGAAATATGTGTGAGTGTGTGGTTGAAAACATTGAGAGACCTTTCTCAGGTAGACACTTCCACGAAAAATGCAGCCTTATAAACTGCTGATGTTGACTTTAGAGAGTGTAGTGGGGCTACGATTGCTTATATTTAAAAAACATTTATGCAGCTGGGGTAACAAATATGTTCACCGCACGCCACTGAGTAAAGAGAATATGAAAATGATATGGAATAGTAAAAAGTAAAAGATCAGATAAAGAAGCAATTACAGCTCTGGGGACAGCAGATGAGAATATAGTTTGCAGTATGAAAGATATCTGGGATACAATGGGACAATATTTTGACAAGCTCCTAAATGGCCCTAATAAGATCTGTTGAGGATATAGGACAGAAAACAATACAGGAAGATATCCCAATTACATGGACAGAACTAGAGCAAGTTCTCCATTAGATGAGAAGTGTTAAGTCAGCAGGAGCTGATGAAGTTACCGCCGACATGATTAAAGCTGCTTGGTCCACCAGGAATGCAGTGGCTGTATTGATTTCTCAGAACAATATGGAAGGATAACAAAATACCTGAAGATTGGACAAAAGGGCTGATAGTTCCTATCTTTAAGAAAGTGAGTAGAAGGAAAAGTGAAATTTACAGTGACATTACCCTCCTATCACATGGCCTTAAAAGTATGGAGAAAATCATTGAAGCCAGAGTAAGGGATATACTAGAGCCTATCTTAGAAGAGGAACAACATTACTTTAGGGCTGAAAGAAGCACAACAGATCTGATATTTGCTTTGAAGATGTTGGTAGAGAAACACTGGGAAAGAGGAAAAGATCGAATTATTGTGTTAATGGACCTTGAAAAGGCATATGATAATGTTCTTAGATCAACTATTTGGAAAAGTCTTAAAAACTTGGTGTACCGGAGTACCGGTACCTTATTAGGAAGATCCAAATGCTATATACCAATTGCAAAAGCTGTGTCAGTATTGGAGATGGTCACTCTGAATGGTTCAATACAACCAAAGGAGTACAACACGGAAGTGCCTTATCACCTCTTCTATGTAAAGCAGTTATGGATACCATTTTAAAGGAACTAAAAGGAAAAGGTAATAAAGATCTTCAGGCTCTGGTGTTTGCAGATGATGTGGCAATGTGGGATGAAACTGAGGAGAGAGTGCAAAATAATCTGAATGCATGGTGTACGAAGTTTGATGATTGTGGAATGAAACGGAACCCATCAAAAGCACTAGCATTGAAAATCAACAAACATAATACAGAATGCAACATAAAACTACAGGACCACCAAGTTGAAGTAGTACACCAATTCAGATATTTAGGAAGCATAATGGGTAGTAATAATACAGCTGAAAATGAAATAATGAACTGAGTAACAGGAATGTAGTAGGATTCAAGCCTGTGAAATGAAATTTCTTAGAATTGCCCTCCAAAAGACACGACTTGATTGCGTGAAAAATGATGAGATCCGATCTAACCTAGGGCTAAATGAATCGATGGAGGAAAGACTTAGGTCATCTAGACTTAAATGGTTTGGGCATGTTAAACGAATGAATAACACAATGTTACCATGTGCTTATTTGGAAAAGAGAATAACAGGTAGAAGACCAGCTGGAAGACCAAGAAGAAGATGGATGGACCAACTGAGGGAAGACGTGGAGAGAAGAGGATGGAATTGAGAATCTGTCGTGGACAACAAAATCTTTTTGAATAGGCAACTTAGAAAGACACTTGCTTTCAAACACCCTACCCGGCTTACTGGAAGGGCAAACTGAAGATGATGATGATGATGATGATGATGATGATGATGATGATGATGATGATGATGATGATGATGATGATGATGATGATGATGATGATGATGAGAGCAGAGTAGAGATGACAACTGCTCGATACACCATCAATTTTGTATATATTCTTAAATCTTTATTCAGGAAGACCCATTGTGTAAGATGTACAAAAGCTATATGGGCAGCAAGTATTCCATTCTCCAAGTCCTTTTCTGTTCAGCAGTTACTAGAGAGAATACTTCCTAGATAAAGGAAATGATGATCTTGTTCTAGAGGCATACTAGAGATTGAAATATTGAAATCTGGGAAGGCAGTTCCAGGAGCCAGCTGGGCCAGTACCTTAGTTTTAGAAATGTTGATGTTTAGGCCAAAATATTCATATGCCCTAGTGAAACAATTAACTGACATTTGCAGCTTGTCAGGTGTACTGAGCTGGAGAAGCATTATCCACCTATTGCAGTTCAGTTACATGAATGAGACTAGTAAGTCTTTTTGATCAGAGTCTGGCCTGATTGAATAGCCGTCCATTAAGCCTATACTTAAGTTCTACACCTGTGTTGTTCTCAAGCGATGTCTCGTAGAGCATGGCCACCAGGTACAGGGCCAAGTGTGTTTGTGCAAGTAAACAACCTTGATTAAGCTCATTAGTGATGGGAAATTCTTCTGAAGTTTAATTCTGGTACAATGCTTGTCCTAGTGTATTATCACAGGCTGCCTATATCAATCCAACTAAGTGGTCTGGACAGCAGAATCACCTTAAAACCATCCACATTGCTTCTCTAAGCACTGTATCAAAGGTCTCTTCCAGATCGTAGAACAAAAAAAAGCAAAGGCTTTTGTTGTTCTTTGCACTGTTCCTGGAGTTTTCTAGCACAGATTATATCAGCAGTGCCTCTTGAGGGACTGAACCCACATGGGGATGCAGGAAGTACCTTCTCAGAGGCTATCGGGAGACGATTCAACAGAATTCTAGCAAATACTTTATTTTACCAGCTATGGAGAGCAGGGATATGCCACGGTAATTACCACAAATGCTCTGATAGCCTTGTTTGAAGATTGTGACAGGGACCTTGGAGGATTCCCATATTAGAAGGATCAGGAAGAAAAGCCCAGTTTTCAAAGGTAAGCTTCCACTTAGTATGAAAAGTTAAAGGTAAGAGATAAGGTAAGGGTGTATTCTACCCGAAGGCAGGTCCAAACCTCCGCAGAGGTGTGCCTGAGCCAGAGTTTACATACGGTAGGGTGGTCAGTTCCTTCTTGCTCCTCCATTCCCTTATCCCCCACCAACAGCGCATGGCAACCCATCCAAATCTTGACCACGCCCAATGTTGCTTAACTTCAGAGATCTCACGGGATCCGGTGTTTCAACACGGCTACGGCCGTTGGCAACTTAGTATGAGCTCAAGGGGAATGTTGACAGGTCCAGGAGCCTTTCTTGGTTTTAGCTTATCAAGAACCTTACAAAATTCCAAAAACGTATGCAGGACTGCAATCCAAGGTTGTGGAGGATGTTGTGGCATACATTGGAGGAAGTCATCAGCAGCAGAAGAGCTGTGGTTTAAGTGGTTTAAGAGCAAGCTGAGGTGTTCCTTCCAGAAGTTCAAGATGTCCTGTCTTTCAGTGAAAATGGTAGTATTGTCACTTTCATGGTGCCAGATGAGGAATGAACAGGTCTGTACAGCTCATTTATTCCAGCATAAAAGTTCCGTAGGTCTCTGCCATCGGGCACATCTTAGAATTCCTTAGCCTTCTGTTACCATTAATTGTTTTTCATAACTCTTATTTCAGTTTGACATTTTTGCTTGAGCTCTTGATAACATGCTTTCTGAGCAAGAGGCAGGTAGGCATCCCTTTTAGCATTGATGACTCAGAATCTCTTCATTATCATCATCACTGAACCAGTCTTTTCTCTTCCTTACACCATAGCCAATGACTTTCTCTGCAGTCTCTGTGATAGTGTTTCATTCTGTGGTCCACTCTGATTCAACATCTTTTGTGATGACTGGACATTTAGTTAGTTGATGTAAAAGTGTGCCTTGGATAGCAGTGCAAACAACTTTGTTCTGAAGATTGGTGACGTTGAATTTTGTAGATGAAGTAGGGGACTACTAAAAGCTAAGGGAGTTCACCCTGACAATAGCAGGTATGGAAAGTCAGCAGAAGAGGAAGGAATGGATTGCATTCAACAGTAATAGAATGGTTCCAAATTATTTACATCTTTTCACAACCATATTTACATTTCACAAAATTTAAAAATGAGTCTATCATAAAATCTGTTATTCTGGTATATGAAATTACACTTGTTGGTAAAAACTAACATTTTACCTTTAAAATTTTAGTTACATATTAACTATCATCTCTCCCAAATCTCCTAACCTCTGTCTAGATAACTTCAATCTTACTTACATAAAGAAGAAGTACTTAAATGAAATGCTTTGCTAATAAAGCAGATACCATAACTTTCTTTATTGTGATCAATGTCCTTTTGACCCTATTGATTGTATGAGTTGCCAGTAGATCTAATTTTGTCCACAAAAATTATTCTTTTATATGGCAGAAAAGCTAATGATAGAGTTTTGTTGTCCTCTTCTTAAGCACTATCATATGCTCATTACATTAGAACTTTGAACACAGGAGGCATGGACCTAACAAGTTGGTCAAATTATCATTTTCAAGACCAGCTTTTTAAAGATACGAAGACCAATTACTTATTTAAAATGATTTCTTGAAATAATAACACAGCTTAAAATGTAAGTAGGCATGGCACATACCTGGATGACAGAATAACGAGATCAGCAGGGAAGAAATTGTCATTGTGCACCTTGACAATATCTCCCACCACAACATTGATCCATTGAACCCACAACCAGTGCCCATCTCTGAGCACTTCAACCTGACGATGGTTGATTTCATTGTCTGCGTGATGTCTTTTCTGAAAATTTGGTAAAGAAATTATAAGTGAGGTGTCAAGAAAGAAGGAACCAATCTTTCTCTCATGTTTACAGACTGAATTGATGTATTGATTGAATTGATGTCTGAATGTCTGAACTGAAGGAAAATATAACTCTCTACATTCATATGTAAACTTCACCATCCTATGGAACACCTTTAGAACCAATATCACAATGTGTAACGAAGAAAATTTTACATGAGAGAGAGAAAGAGAACATAATACCAAGATTTTAGTTTTTGAATTTGAAATGGAACTTTTGCTATATCTAGGACTCTTTCAGGGAAAACATAGGTGGATATGTACCCCTAAACTTTTAATGCTCCAAAGAAGAAATCATAATAATTATTCCCTTATTTTAAATATAGATTTTAAAAATCCACCTCTTCAGCTCCAGTTTTCATTTTTTACTTCCTGTTGAGTCCATCCCTGATGGGTTAGTTTTATTTATAATTACAGCGGTAATGCCATCTAGCGGGGCGGGAATGAGTGGTAGCTGCAGAAAGAGCATATCTCAATTAACAATATGTAGTATAATATTACTGTTGATCAGTTTCATAGGCTTAGTACATTGTAAGCCACTGCACTTAGTTTTCTTCTGGCTCAGCGATTTTAGGTCATCCAAGGTCAACAAGTCTCATTTTCAACACTCTTCAAGACTCCCTTTTCTTGTATTATTTTTCTTCTCATTTTCCTTTTGATCTGGACTACATTCCTGATCAATATGGCTTGATGATAACATGGTTTTGTACCTTACAAAAATAACCAAATTTTCCTTTATAGGACAAAAATAAGGGACTGGAATAATTTATGAAGGAAAATGTTTGATAAATTACCAAGGTCTTTGAAAACATTTAAGAAAAGGCTAGGTAAAGAATTGAGAGGAAATCAGCCACCTGGGAGACAGTCCTGAATGCAGATCAACAATTGATTGATTGATTGATTGATTGATTGATTGATTGATTGATTGATTGAATGATGATAACAATGACTTTCACAGACATTAAACTAGTTACCATGATGACTGAACAATATTTCCACACTAGCAATGCTTGATGTTCATGAACTTGGCACTAAAATTCTAAATTCATGAAAATCTCCATTATCACACACAGCCCATGTGGTAAAAATGTATGAGCTAAATGATTGGTTTCTATAATTTTTGTTATTTGCCAGTTTTAGATGGAACAAACTATTTCCAGAGATATTTGCAAGTTTGTGAAAAATTTAATAATCTTGAATATCATCATCTATATTATTATTATTATTATTATTATTATTATTACTACTACTACTACTAATACTATTCATAACGTAAAAGTGGACAAAACATAAAATAATGTACAGTTTTTCAATACGGTTAATATTTAATGGAGAAATTTGGCATATCCTATTTTGGTTTCCTTCATACTTTTATCCTTAATACTTCTATAACCCCCATGGCACTACAGCCCTGAAGGGCCTTGGCCTACCAAGCGACCGCTGCTCAGCCCGAAGGCCTGCAGATTACGAGGTATCGTGTGATCACCACAACGAATCCCCTTGGCCGTTATTCTTGGCTTTCTAGATCGGGGCCGCTATCTCACTGTCAGATAGCTTCTCAATTCTAATCATGTAGGCTGAGAGGACCTCAAACCAGCCCTCAATTCCAGGTAAAAATCCCTGACCTGGTCGGGAATCGAACCCGGGGCCTCTGGGTAAGAGGCAGGCATGCTACCCCTACACCATGGGGCCACTTAATACTTCAATGCTATTGTATAATAATGAGATAATATGCATCCTAATGCAATTTCTGCATAGCTCTGAACTTAAATACTGAGTTTTAAGAAAACTGAACTGAACCCATTTTTTGTTCTTATACACCATAACAGAGATAGAAATGAAGTACAAGGCAAAAATTTGAAGTGTACAAACAAAATTATAATTTTATTTGTATAGATGCATTGCCGTATCTCTATAGCCATGGTTTTGAATCGTAGCAAACAATAGTATTTGCTTCCAGTTACTAATGGTAAAAAAAAAATTACAGTTATCTGAAAGGACACATGGAGAACTGCCTTCTGCAAAGAGAGGACTTTTCTATTTTTCTATTCCAGAATGTGCTGAAGTGTTGGACTGTTTAACTTGGCTAGACAGTCCTGAATTACTTATGGTGAGATAGAAATAAAATCGTTTTGTAGTCGATTTGGGCTTCCTGACTGATATGTCGTTCCAGGTTTCTGGGATTATCTTAAGGACAAGAAAATTCCAACATCCCTTCTTCCTCTTGTCACCAAAGTGAAGATTGTCCCCTTATTCATCAGTGTGAGTGTAGATTTGCTCTACTGAATCTGATGATCACATCTACAGAAGCTTCACTGCACCTTTTTACCACCACAAATCTCCTATTAATCAAGATGGTTAGTCTGACACTGCAGCTATTTAAAACTATAGCTTATGTAAACTCCTACTTTTTGAAAGGAAGACATCTTGCCACTGCCACAAAGAGTAAGGAAAGGAGGCGTGAAGACTACACAACTGGAAAATTAATGCCAATTTGGAGGGTGCTGTAATGTAATTTCTGTTATACACACCTAATACTGTATTTGCATTACTATTACTGTTCTCTTAGAAGCAAAACTTAAAATATGTAACCTTAAAATGTAGACTTTCACGACCACTAAATGACAACATATTATTTTGGGGGTTTTAGGTTACCAATTAAGTCTAGTCTCAGATGAGAGTACCCCTAAACTCATTTTTAGAAATAAAGCCCTGATTATGAGAAGGGCAACATGAAAGAACATACCGGAAGAACGTGCTCGTTATACCTACGTACATTCGACCGCACAAAAACTGGCCAGCAAAGAAATATTTAATTTTATACATTCTCAAAATGTGAGGTGGCTGAAGGGATGATACTTTGAATCCTACTGCTTGCACAATAAGTTCATTCTATTTTAAACCAGAGGATTTTGAAAGAAAGTCATCTTTTAAAAAGGCCAATTTTTGTGTGGTTGAGTGTAGTCCAAGCTGATCTTTCAAACACAGAGGACTGAATCATTCACTTTTTGATTCCTGGGATAGAGTTCATTCAGAAACATTTTTAAAATAGTATTTTAAAACATGGCAAATGTTTGTAGGAAAAAGTAATGTCGCTAAGAATACTCACAATATCTTCTACTATCTCCTTGATCGCAGAGACACTGAGGATGAAGATGAGTGGTACCAGAGTTGTGTAGCGCCCCGTAGGAGAAACGTCGGGAATTTGCTGTAACAAGCATGGGAAGAGTGAATTAATTCACTTAAGTATTGGTAAATGATATTCAGCAGATTCTACTTCAGTAATTTAAACTAATCTCAAGGAATGTTGAAGTACCAGTAAGCATGATAATCTGTAACCAGGAAAATGAAAACCTACAACCTGTTTTCCAGTCAATGACCGGGTCAGGAATGGGATGAATGAAGCCCCCAACTTGCGGCAAGGATAGGAATTGTGCTGGCTACCAAGGTCTGTCCCATTCCTCTGGGACAATGATTAATGACTGACAGATGAAATGAAATGATAGTGGAGTGTGTTGCTGGAATGAAAGATGACAGGGAAAACCGGAGTACCCGGAGAAAAACCTGTCCCGCCTCCACTTTGTCCAGCACAAATCTCACATGGAGTGACCAGGATTTGAACCACAGTATCCAGTGGCGAGAGGCCGGCGCTCTGCCGCCTGAGCCACGGAGGCTACTCTGTAACCAGGAACGTTCTAAATTGTTCCTAACTTCATATTAATGTAACATGACCCCAGGACGAAAAGAAATTTATTTATTTATTCTTTCTTCAATGGCATTTGATTGACATTCCTTCAAAGATTTAAGGCATGTCAGGGTCCCAGAATTTTGCCCTGGAAGCAGATATCCAGCAATGTACCAGTCAGTAAATCTACTGACATACGTCTATTGCATTTAGGTATCCTCAAATGCCAACAAACTGCACAAGGATTTGTTCTCAGAATTTTAAGCATAGAATGTAAGCTGCTAACTACCAATACTATTTGGTCAAACTTGAAAAGAAAAGAAAGGTATTATATGGGAGCCGACTTCTTTCTTACAGAATACCATTGATCATAACTGCGAGCTTACTGCATAACTTATCAATTACTGCATTAGTTTTGCTGCACCTTCAGTAGTATTCTACTGGATGGATCCTACAACTAAGCTGATTTTAATTTTGTAGGAATACACTGAGTGCACCACTAGAAATCTTTAATATGCCAACACAATGATATGGAGTGTCAGGATTTTTTACCATTCCTCAAAACCCATCACCTCAGCTGGGATCAAATCCACGAAATTGGAATCAAGATTTGCACACTCTACCACTGATCCCCTATAGTATCATGACCCACTGAAACTACAACAAAAGTAAATCTTACATTGATGTAAATTATGGAATTTTCATCTATAAGCAACCTAAAAGTTAGGCACAAGCATGTTTATTTCATTGATCAATAATATTGCAAAATTACTGCTTTTTCAAGTTTCTTTTATCCTATGTGAAGAACTAGCTTGGTGTACAAGTAATATGTTAGTTCTAGTTTTTTTGTATACAGGCTGGAAAGTCTGTTAACATTTAACGAGGCAACACTTTATGGCAACACTTTATGGAATATTGGAAGTAGACACACATGATTGGCATGACATGGGGTTTCATTGACACAAAAATAAAGTAAATAAAGCTTCACTAACAGTGCCTTTCCTAGTAACGTCAACATACCGCGATTGCAGGCGCATCTGACGCCCTCTCTCACGATAGTTCCACTTATGCCGTACACGGGTCTCGTGCAGCTTGCTGTTCAGCACCATCCATTGGCCTGTTTGTGCACTTGTTGTCACGTCGAGCATGTGTGGTCATTTGTACCTGAAGTGTTGCTGTACAGCTCCATCTGTTAGTCATTTTGTATACTTTATTTTGATGTCAATAAAACCCCATGCCATGCCAATTATGTATGTCAATTATTACTTCTCTACCTCTAAGATTCCATGAAGTATTGTCTCATCAAATGTTAATATACTTTTGGGTCACTCTGTACAGTAATCAATGTTACAGATTATCAGCTGAAAAGTTTTAAGTTGAAAGTTTATTTGGTCAGCTAACTATGTACTTTATATACAACAGCTAAATATGGACTGATACACGAGGTTAAAGCAGCCCATTGGACCACAATAATAGAAAGATACACTTGAAACAAACCTGCAGTAAAGCTATGAACAGGAAGAAACAGTTTGAGTAGCGTCGAAATTGCTCAAAAAGGAAGCTGGGAACAAAGGAGATCATGTTGTACTTGGCAGTTGAAATGTGATTGTTACAGAACTTCCCGGGCTGTGGTCGATTGATGAAGATAATCCGGTGTTCTGTTGGGCCTTCATCCACCACCTCCGTGATGCCCGAAGTCGTCTCCACATCCTCATCTGCAAAAAAAAAAAAAACATATGAAGTTATTGTCAATATAAAAGTACCTGTTTACCTATTTTAATACATAGCAATGGTATGTCTGATGCAATCTATGACTGAAGAAGAAATTTAAAGTACAAATTTCTGAAAACCATGAAAAACATTAATGGGATGTAAAACCAATAACACTATTATTCAAGTCAATTTATTTCCAACTTGGATGATACTACAGTTCATGACAACAATGATTAGGCCTACATACTGCAGTCAAAAATCTGTTGCAGAGAGGATCTTTAAGGTATATAGAATTGTTTGCAGAAATATAGTACTTTGATCGATACATGTAACAAAACTTCGAACCCCACTTTCCCGTTTACATTTACTGTAGCTTCTATAAACAATCTACTGGACTGATATTTAATTTTTTCTTGGAAGGTTTTAGCATCTAATATGACAATAAGAATGTTTAGGGCTGGCAGAGAAAAAAGTATGGTAAAATACATCAACAGCCTTAAAAGACAAAAATTATCATCCCCCAAAAATCAAACTTCCTCTTGGTTGGAAGATTACTGATGATGCCTGTTCTTTAAAGGGGCCTAACATCTAAGGTCATCGACCCTGGACGATTATTATTATTATTATTATTATTATTATTATTATTATTATTATTATTATTATTATTATTATTAACCATAGTGGCCACATTGGACCATTTGAGTCATTCCATGTTCATATTCTCTTTGAAGGTTGTACCATTTGGTTCTTGTGATCTGCCCAATGGTTTTTCATTCGTTCCAATCATAATTTTCTTACTCTGTCTGAAATCACTATAGCCTTTCTATGTCCCATTTCTGCTGAAAATTTGTGAGTCTTGAGAAGGATGTAAATTTGAATTTTGTTCTCTGCATATGCTATCTAGAGTCCAACTGCTGTGAGATCTAGCTGAATGTGTGGATCCATTGTCCTCCTGTCTTCTTTTAAAGATAATAATGAGCACTTTTTTTTTTTTGCTGGTGGTTTAACATCACACCGGGCTGAGTAGCTCATGCAGGACGTATCCCACTTCCGAGATTTGTAACATAGCCTATTTCTGCTTGTGTGCTTTTGTTTCTTTTATCCACCTTGATTTCCTTAGTTAATTACAGTTATTAAATACTCTTTTCTTCTTTAGTGTATGTGTAGGATATCCAGCTTTCCGCCCATAAGTGTTCACCAATCGAAAAGAGCCTGGCTGAGTGACTCAGACGGTTGAGGTGCTGGACTTCTGACCCCAAGTTGGCAGGTTCGACCCTGACTCAGTCCGCTGGTGCTCAAATACGTTAGCCTCGTGTCGGTAGATTTACTGACACGTAAAAGAATTCCTGCGGAATTAAATTCCCGCACCTCGGCCTCTCCGAAGACCGTAAAAGTAGTTAGTGGGACGTAAAGCCAATAACATTATTAATGATCGAAAAGCATAAAATATTTGGAAGAATGTTCAGCTGCCATTCTGTTTCACGTCTGCCTGAGGGATAATATGGAGTTAACGAAAAGTGATATTTCTCCACACTTACTCCAGGAAAAATGCACGACTAACACCTAATTCCAAACTGGATGGTAGACTTACGTATCCTAACCCTAGAATCTATATCAAAAACATCAGTTAGGCCTAAATCTTTCTCCCACCGAAGAAAATCAGGGCCAGGTGGGGGTAATTCCGATCATGGGCTATTTCAGTACATCTCCCTTTCCACCCTTCAAATGTGTATGAATTTTTTTAATACGCTTATTTGTGAAGAAACTTACTGCTACATCTTGTAAGGGTGAAATGAAATGGCGAAAACTTATGGCTTTTAGTGCCGGGAGTGTCCGAGGACAAGTTCGGCTCGCCAGGTGCAGGTCTTCTGATTCGACGCTCGTAGTCAACCTGCACGTCGTGGTGAGGATGAAATGATAATGTGCCAGCGGAATTAACCAACGATAGTTAAAATTTCTGACCCTATCCGGAATCGAACCCGGGACTCCTGTGACCAAAGGCCAGCCATGGAGCCGGACGTATGATGAAAAAGGGAGGTGGACGAAATTATCCCGCCTGATACTACACTATAACATATGTATCTCTTTAATTAAAGCAAATAATCCACATATCAATGTCCTACGCCCACTTCAGGCACAACTACAAGTTCGTGTAAACATGTTAGTCTTCCTCAACCTCAAGTTTTATCGAAAACATCAGTTAAGAAGCTTCGTAAAGATCTAAGAACTCGCAAATTTGAAACTTGGAAGACATTGCCTCGACGAGTCTTTGCAAATGTATCTGACTAAACAAATGGACTTCTAACAAAGCTGGATTATCCACATCTGAATTGATCACTTGCCTTAAAATGAACGCAAACGTGGCGGCTGTCCGAATCATTCCAGACAGATCCTTAGACGATGCCCGATGCAGACAATGAGAACGAATCACTTGGACATGTCTTATGATTCTGTGATAGAGGAACATAACTGCGTAATTCACGCCATCATATGGCGAGGTCGAAGATCGCTAATGCTTTGCGACAGAAAGGGTGGCAAGTGCACGAAGAAACCCCATGAGTTTTCTCACGCGGGTTTACTGGAAAAGTTGATATTATTGCATATTCTAACACCTCTAGGCATGGCGTAATATCTGACCCTTCTGTCCGATTCGAGGTAACATAGTAGTGTATCTCCTTGTAATTGTAATGTTAATTAGTATTGCCATATGGGTACGACTCCTTTGCGGCTACCTTCATTGGGAGGCAGTTTTTTTAATAATAATAATAATAATAATAATAATAATAATAATAATAATAATAATAATAATAATTTTAAAAAATTCTAACACGAACACTGGTTTGCTAAACAAAACGTCGCTTGAAGCAGCAACACATCTGCTAATGTGTTCGTAATGGAAAGACATAACAACCTGAGGAGCTGGATAAAGAAAAGAAAGCGAAAGCTACAGTATCTATGAACCTATCGTTAATTATTTCGAAGACAGGTATAAGCTCAAACGCGTTGATGTAATAGGTCTACTGATAGGAGCACGAGGTGCTACCCCCTGTGGGTGGGGGCGGTAGAGTAACACCCACGGTATCCTCTGCCTGTCGTAAGAGGCGACTAAAAGGGGCCTCAGGGGCTCTCAAATTTGGAGCGTGGGCTGACGACCACGGGTCCCTCAGCTGAGTCCTGGCATTGCTTCCACTTGTGCCAGGCTCTTAACTTTCATCTATCCTATCAGACCTCCCTTGGTCAACTCTTGTTCTTTTCCGACCTCGACGGTATTAGAGCACTCGAGGCCTAGGGAGTCTTTCATTTTCACGCCCTTCATGGCCCTTGCCTTTCTTTGGCCGATACCTTCATTTTTGAAGTGTTGGATCCCTTCCATTTTTTCTCTCTGATTAGTGTTATATAGAGGATGGTTGCCTAGTTGTAGTTCATCTTAAAACAATAACCACCACCACCACCACCACCACCACCACGAGGTGCTATACTTCGTTTTTTTTTTTTTTTTTTTTTTGAAATTTCGAAAAAAAATATCACAATCCAACTTCCGTACGAGATGAGATAGTCACCATAGTACTAAAGAAGAGTTGTCAAATTCTGAATCACGATCTGAATTCACACCTTTAGATGTTTTGTGAAATTTTACATCATATTATTATATTTATCCGCCTCTGTGGTGTAGTGGTTAGCGTGATTAGATGCCACCCCCGGAGGCCCGGGTTCGATTTCCGGCTCTGCCACGAAATTTGAAAAGTGGTACGAGGGCTGAAACGGGATCCACTCAGCCTCCGGTGGTCAACTGAGTAGAGGTGAGTTCGATTCCCACCTCAGCCATCCTCGAACTGGTTTTCCGCAGTTCTCTTCTCTAGGCAAATGCCGGGACGGTACCTAATTTAAGGCCACGGCCCCTTCCTTCCCTCTTCCTTGCCTATCCCTTTCAATCCCCCCACCCCCCTACAAGGCTCCTGTACAGCATAGCAGGTGAGGCCACCTGGGCGAGGTACTGGTCTTCGTCCCCAGTAGTATCCCCCGACCCAAAGTCTCACTCTTCAGGACACTGCCTTTGAGGCTGTAGAGGTGGGATCCTTCGCTGAGTCAGAGGTAAAAACCAACCCTGGAGGGTAAACAGATTAAGAAAGAAGAAAGAAAGAGTTATATTTTAATGCTGTAATTATAATTGTACCGGTAATGCTAATTATTACCGCCATGTGGGTATACGAGTCCTTTGCGGCTACTTCCATTTGGAGGCAGTTTTGTAAAAAATAAAAGGTTTCTAACACGAACACGTTTTTGCTAACCACAACGTCGCTTGAAGCAACAACACATCTGCTAATGTAATGGAAAGACCACCAGCAAGTGACAAATCAAGTTCTTCGGTGTGTTCGTATTTGTCTTCGTCTCCTCTTCCCATACTGACCTGTCATTGAGTTTACCTTATTATGTACCACTGTGTTAGTTCACTTTACATGCTAGCTTCTTGTTGTTGCTTCATGTAAGGGCCCTGAGACATCAGATCAGCCACGTGAAAAATAGTGTGTGTGTATTCAAATTGGGAAGGAAATGGTTTATATGGAAGTGGAAACCGATCGAGACCACTTCTACGATCACCGAGAGTGGGCTTTTAATCCAAACCTCTACTATGTTACTCGAAACGTAATGTACCCTGTTCTAGTCGCTTAAGTCAATCTTAAATTCGTGTTACAGCCAGCAATCGAAACCAGGCCAGCTTTCACCACAGAGACGGACTACCTCGTATGCTTGCACCAAGACAATCCCTAGCAGCGAGTAACAATCCAACGTCCTTGTACTAACATCGTACCGTAATTAACGTACCGGTACTGTATTTCCTCTTCCACTTAATTCTACACTGCCTTTGAACGTAACTTACTACTGGGAACGAGTATCTATCGTAACCGTACACTCTCGATTTTCATATCACAGCATATCCAAAATGAAGTTTGTTTTCAACATATTCTATAATATCTGTATAATAAATCAAATCAAGTACCGATACTCTGCTTAAGGCGAGGTTGTATAAACTGAAACATCAACAAATCGAGCTGGAGAATACTAATACAGTACTGCAGTTGCTGCAGTGTCAAAATGGATTCTTCTTCTTCTTCTTTTCCTACCGTTTTTCCCACACCTGTGGAGTCGCGGGTGCTAACTGCGTCGCACATGTGGATTTGGCCCTGTTTTACGGCCGGATGCCCTTCCTGACGCCAACTCTGTATGGAGGGATGTAATCACTATTGCGTGTTTCTGTGGTGGTTGGTAGGGTAGTGTGTTGTGTGAATACGAAGAGGAGAGTGTTGGAACGGACACAAACATCCCAGTCTCCGAGCCAGAAGAATTAATCAGAAGCGATTAAAATCCCCGACCCGGCCGGGAATCGAACCCGGGACCCTCTGAACCGAAAGCCAGTGTCAAAATGGCTACACAAATGATTAGAAATATCGCTACATCAATGTTGATCAATTTCTAGAATCAATCCCGAAGGGCCTGAAACTTTCTTTCTCGAACTGAGGTCTTAATCCCCATTATCTTTCCCACTGTTTCATGTGACTCCAGTTATTCCAATCAAGCACTGCTGATGTTGCTTGGGTCATCGATGATTATGATTATGGTGATGATGATGATGCTTGTTGTTTAAAGGGGCCTAACAGCTAGGTCATCGGCCACTAATGAGACGAAATGGAATGGCAATTTATAAGTCCAAAACTCATCCACTGACTAGAATTCAAAACGTTGATGATAAAGAATGAATGGATGAATATGAACTTAAAATAATCCGCGGATCCAGCTTACAATACTGAAAGTTAAAAATAATTCCAAAATAATCCACTGACTAGAATTAAAAAAAAAAGAGAAGATGAACAATGATTATGAACTTAAAACAACCTTCCCAGAAACGATCTTTAAACAATAGTATACAGTATACTGCCTGCTGTCATTTCTTGATGGATACAGTACTTTTGCATCCATCTCTTGGCACAGGCCAGAGTAAAGTGTAGCTTCCACTGAAGTCCCAGTCTCATCCATGGCTGTGACAATATGGAAGTTGCTGGGGTATGGGTGGTGCTGATTAATGACATTCAGAGCACAACCAGTGTGTCTGGGTGTCATGAAAGGTGTTGCTCATAGGGTTAGTTGTGCTACAATAGCACTGTCTGGCCCAGTGAGGAAAGCAATGGCAAACTACCTCACTCCTCATCTTGCCTAGTACGCCTCATTTTGGTACTGACATTGGTTTTTGTGGTTTCCGTATAACTGTATAGCCTTTATTTGAGGATCCAACCAGCCTCTGGGCTGATGACCTAAGACAGAGATACAGTAAACTGACGAAGGGACTGCTTCCAAAGCACAATCCTGAATCGATGATGCTTGTCTAAAGGGCCCCAAAATCCAGATCAACGGCCCTCCATAATGGTACTTAGGCTATTGTTAGGAAAAGAAGAATCACGGTATTTCTCATGTAGCGGTACTAATCATGAGTAACGTGGACTTACGGTGTTTTACACATTGTGGTATTAGGTACTCGTAGGTAACGCAGACCTATAGTGTTTCTCACATTACGACGCCAGTCATAGGCAACGCAAACCGATGGTGTTCCTCTCATAGTGGATACTAATCACAGGCAACGCAGACCAATGGTGTCGCTCATATAGTGGTACTAATCACAGACAACGCCCAGAGACGTGATGTTTCTCACAGTGGTAGTAAACAGGCAACGTAAGCCCGTGGTGTTCCGCATATAGTGGTACTAATAACAGGTTCTGTAAAACTCGTACTGATTCATCTTCTGTTGCTACTATTCACAAACCTATTGTATACCTAGCATAGTGCTACTACTCGCAAGTAAAGGCGACCCATACTGTTCCTCGCATGATGGTACTAATTACAAGTAGTCTCATGGTTCTAATTTAATCATCCCCGGGTCGCCCCTTTTAGTCACCTCTTACGACAGGCAGGGGATTCCGTGAGTGTAGTCTTCATCTGCGTCCCCCACCCACAGGGGGTGCTTGGATCATCTGTCCATATCTTGGTTTGATGCAGCTTCCCATACTACTCTATCCTGTGCTGTACTAACCTCTATCTCGATGCAATAATTCCATCCTATATCTACTCTAATATGTCTAATATATTGGCCTCTTCCCACCATTCTTACCCCCCATCCTCACCTAAACATTCCGTAAAGATCAACTGAGCAAGCCCTGGGTGTCTCAAGACTATCAATCTAGCACTTCTTCTTACCAGCATTTTATCAAATCGTTCTCCTGACACCAATCTGATTCAGTATCTCTTCACTTATAATCCGACTTACCCATCTCAAATTCGACATTCTTCAGTAACACCACACCCTGAAAATGGTTTACCGTGGTTTCCCATTTCACACCAGGCAAATGCTGGTGGTTGTACCTTAATTAAGGCCACGGTCGCTTCCTTCCAACTCCTAGGCCTTTCCTATCCCATCGTCGCCATAAGACCTATCTGTGTCGGTGCGACGTAAAGCCCCTAGCAAAAAAAAAGTAACACCACATATCAAAGGCGTCTATTCTCTTACTTCCGTTCTGCTCCAGTTACTGTTCACGATTCACACCCATGCAATGCCATTCTCCACATTAAGATCGAAATACTTAATATTTATATACGTATTTAAGTTTGAATAGAGCAATTTTATTTTCCATAGAAAGATCTCCTTTTGCCAGGGTCAGTCTACATTTTATGTCCTTATTTCTGCCTTCAGTGATTATTTTTATTACCCAAATAATAATACTATATTTCCTTTCAGAGTGCATTTCCTAATATTTTTTTCTGTATCATCTGACTTTATTCAACAGCATCCCTTACTTTTGTTTAGATTTATTTTTGTCTTCTATTCGTTATTCCTATGTCTCACCATTCATCATTTTCTCTGAATCAAGCATATAGTCTATTTATATACTATTTCTAGTTTCATCAGCATGAGACTTCTGACAATTACGGTTGTCGTATCTTCAAACAATTCGGTTTTACTGTAAGGCAGGGTGACGCAACTTCAACAGAAGATTGTTTTCAAACAAAGCAAAACACCATTTCATACAAGAAAATGAACCTGCCGATGTAAGGCTTTCAGTCAGGCAGACAGTAGAGACAGGAACAGAAATGAACTGGAGAGAATGGCTTCAAAAGGTCTGTTTCCTTGTTAAGTGACGTGGTCCTTCCATATTTCAGTTAATTTTCAACTTGACGTTCGGGTCTAAAATCAACACAATAGGTACTGGAAAATTAGTTTTTTGAGGAATCGCGCGCTAATAAAATGTTGCACATCACAACGTGTAAAGTAACATGTAACAATGCTCTATTTTTTTACTAATCCACTCAACATTTGCATCAGAAACATTTCATTATATACATAGATGCTTAGTAATAAGAGTACCATAACCTACAATCCAACCGCCAAGAGTTAAAAAGGAATATGGAGTATTACTGAAATGGATACCATTAAATAAAGTATTACCAGTTACGCTGACTTGATATGTTTTTCCATTTCTTCTAAACCGTATATCACAAAGTTCTACCATTCTCTGCACTAACTTTGGACAAATTGCATGATGTCCATCAGAGAGAATCTATATTTTGATGGATTTCATTGAGAAAGGAATGTTGGAAGATGTATTTGCTTAAGATACTCCGTTTCTCTATGGATAGAGGTAATTCCATTCGAAGATGCAGTGGAACATGCCACGAAGTTCCATCTTTCCCGTCTATAAGTCTCCGACCCCACATACTTCATCACTCAGTTTCATTTGTCGGAATCAAAGAAAAATCCTCCCGTTTATACTTCCAACGAAGGTACGGTACGTTTCTCATTCACTCTTTCGAGAACTACCTTCTCTTTACTCAATTAGTCGAAGATATTCTCAATAGTCAACATCAGCACCACATCCCAAATGCTTTGAGCTTCGTTACTTTCTTCAGGGTCTAGGTTTTTGAGTCGTAACTCTCTAGAATAAGCTTTTTTTTTTTTTTTTTTTAATGTTTGATTATATCTAAGTTAGCTTCCTTGTGTGTTACAGACACTTTTAAAGGAATACTTCCTTTGATTGAGCAATTTGGGCTTTTATGATTTAGCTTATGTTTACATTTTTATTATTATATTTATTTCTGGTTACAGCACATCTTACATTTAACACATTCTTCAGAACCCTTGTTATCAGCTGTTAAGCTACTTACAATGCAACCGACGTAATCTGCAAGTGAACTGTCTTATATAATGTATTATTACCTAGAGGGCGGATTCATATGCATTTAAAAACATGCATCTATGAACTAAAAACAGCAACATATGAACTCGTATGCACTACTGCATACTCTGCAAAATACTTGTTCTCCTACGTAAAAGGTTGGTTCTCGATATATCCACAGCTGAAGCAGATTTATATTTTACTTTTTGTGCATGATTTCTAGTGTTTAATTGTCTTCATACAACAAAGGAATGAAAGTATAGGTTTCGGTTTTAGGAAAGGTTATTCCACTGAAGCTCAACTTGTAGGATTCCAGCAAGATATAGCAGATATCTTGGATTCTGGAGGTCAAATGGACTGTATTGCGATTGACCTGTCTAAAGCATTTGATAGGGTGGATCACGGGAGACTACTGGGAAAAATGAGTGCAATTGGACTAGACAAAAGAGTGACTGAATGGGTTGCTATATTTTTAGAAAATAGATCTCAACGAATTAGAGTAGGTGAAGCTCTATCTGACCCTGTAATAATTAAGAGGGGAATTCCTCAAGGCAGTATTATAGGACCTTTATGTTTTCTTATATATATAAATGATATGAGTAAAGGAGTGGAATCGGAGGTAAGGCTTTTTGCGGATGATGTTATTCTCTATAGAGTGATAAATAAGTTACAAGATTGTGAGCAACTGCAACGTGACCTCGAAAATGTTGTGAGATGGACAGCAGGCAATGGTATGTTGATAAACGGGGTTAAAAGTCAGGTTGTGAGTTTCACAAACAGGAAAAGTCCTCTCATTTTTAATTACTGCGTTGATGGGGTGAAAGTTCCTTTTGGGGATCATTGTAAGTATCTAGGTGTTAATATAAGGAAAGATCTTCATTGGGGTTATCACATAAATATGATTGTAAATAAAGGGTACAGATCCCTGCACATGGTTATGAGGGTGTTTAGGGGTTGTAGTAAGGATGTAAAGGAGAGGGCATATAAGTCTCTGGTAAGACCCCAACTAGAGTATGGTTCCAGTGTATGGGACCCTCACCAGGATTGTCTGATTCAAGAACTGGAAAAAATCCAAAGAAAAGCAGCTCGATTTGTTCTGGGTGATTTCCGACAAAAGAGTAGCGTTACAAAAATGTTGCAAAGTTTGGGTTGGGAAGAACTGAGAGAAAGAAGAAGAGCTGCTCGACTAAGTGGTATGTTCTGAGCTGTCAGCGGAGAGATGGCGTGGAATGACATTAGTAGACGAATAAGTTTGAATGACGTTTATAGAAGTAGTAAAGATCACAATATGAAGATAAAGATGGAATTCAAGAGGACAAACTGGGGCAAATATTCATTTATAGGAAGGGGAGTTAGGGATTGGAATAACTTACCAAGGGAGACGTTCAATAAATTTCCAATTTCTTTGAAATCATTTAGGAAAAGGCTAGGAAAACAACAGATAGGGAATCTGCCACCTGGGCGACTGCCCTAAATGCAGATCAGTATTGATTGATTGATTGATTGATTGATTGAAGATCCAACAAGGCAGCGCGGCGGCTCCGTCGAGCTCACAATGCACTGAACATGCTTACCAACGTCGGTGTATAATACGCAACTAGCAGCTACTTAATAACACAAAAGATAAATAACTAAGATGAAAAGACAGGTTGGAGCTACAAAATATAGATCTGGATTGGTTAGGTCCGGCTAGTGACAAGCATGGGAAGAAAGAAAATTGTGGCAGTCTTTAGGCTACTTTCATGCTGTCTCGGTTTTAATTCTTCTTGTCCTATATAAGTAAGAAAAACTTTTGGGGGACGGGTCGGTTTGTCCCTGGCAAGCAACGAGGAAGGATCTCTCCTCTCTGCTAGGCACTTCAGACAAGTATCATAAAAAGTTATTTTTCTATGATTCCAACATCCGAACCGGACACCAAAGCGCCACCGAAATAAATGTACACATTGTCAAGCTCGTGTTAATACTGCCGACTGTCAACAACAATGAAAAGATTAAATTAAAAAACGATAAAAACTTTCAAGTGGCTAATGGAATTTTAAGATAATTAATTTATTTGCAGTTCGCCTCTGTGGTCTAGTGGTTAGCGTGATTAGCTGCCACCCCCGGAGGATTCCCGCCTTTGCCACGAAATTTGAAAAGTGGTACGAGGGCTGGAACGGGGTCCACTCAGCCTCGGGAGTCAACAGAGTAGTGGTGGGTTCGATTCCCACCTCAGCCATCCTCGAAATGTTTTTCCGTGGTTTCCCACTTCTCCTCCAGGCAAATGCCGGGATGGTACCTAACTTAAGGCCACGGCCGCTTCCTTCCCTCTTCCTTGCCTGTCCCATCCAATCTTCCCATCCCTCCACAAGACCCCTGTTCAGCATAGCAGGTGAGGCCGCCTGGGCGAGGTACTGGTCATTCTCCCCAGTTGTATCCCCCGACCCAATGTCTGCAGCTCCAAGACACTGCCCTTGAGGCGGTAGAGGTGGGATCCCTCGCTGAGTCCGAAGGAAAAACCGACCCTGGAGGGTAAACAGATTACGAACGAATGGATTTATTTGCATAATCGTACCGATTTGAGTATCATAAGTCTATACAGTATATATCTTGTTTTCTACAAAATAATAGGCCTAATAATAATAATAATAATAATAATAATAATAATAACTGCCGCAATGAGTTAAGATTGTGTGTAGTTTGTGTACGCCTTATCCAGCTCCATGGCCAAATGGTTAGCGTGCTGGCCTTTGGTCACAAGGGTCCCGAGTTCGATTTACGGCAGGGTCGAGAATTTTAACCATAATTGGTTAATTCCACTGGCACGGAGACTGGGTGGATGCGTTGTCTTCATCATCATTTCATCCTCATCACGACGCGCAGGTCGTCTACGGGGTTCAAATCAAAAGACCTACATCTGGCGAGCCGAACTTGTCCTCGGACACTCCTGGCACTAAAAGCCATACGCCATTTCATTTTCTGTGCGCCTTATTTACATCTGTAAGAAAGAACGGTACTTCATTCATGATTTCCTGGCAGTATTCATGACAATATAATGTGTACTTAAGAGGTGTTAATGTTATCTTGTGAGTATATGATCGTTTAATAGTGATTTTAAAAACAAATACTGTATCACTTTTGTGTCATAGGTGGCAGCCATTTTAGCCTAAACTTGATCCATAGGTAACACTTCGAAGGCACTTGATAATTAAGTTATCTCGTTTATAATCTTTGCCCTAAGTGTCAGCCATATTGATTGATTTGTCGTGACTGTCATGGAAACCATGAAGACGACAAGCACTATGTATGTTCTTCACGGCGTTGCCTAGGACACATAATTTGCATAATTTATTATTCTTATTAGAAAACCTTCAAGAATTCGCCCACCTGATTGTACTCCGATCCCTCGGGATCAACCCAGTCGCTTGACAACAAGCACACCATGAATCGTGCAAGTAAGAACAACATTACTCCGCCAAGTGAAAACGAAGGCGGCAACCGGTCACTCGGATTCTGGAGGAGCCGGGCTTACACGAAAGAGACAGTCGGAGCTCTCTGGCAAACCTCCTACAAAAACGCCCTTCTGCATCGGCACGCTAAACATCAACACACCCCTGCAAGTAGGCAAACTTTTCAGATTAACATCAGAATTAGATCAGAAAAAAATCCAGCTACTCGCCGTACAAGAGACCACATTCACTGAGTGGAGACATCAGAATAAGGTAACTAGCGCATTTTCAAGAGCAAAACTACACGAACAGTAGAAAAAGCCACACCAATGTTAGGCATGGCCTTTTTCGTACACAAAAAGATCGCGAACTCCGTAGAAGAGATCACACCCATAAACAACAGACTAATGACCTTGTGACTTCGCTGAGCAAATCGCCACTACACCTTCGTATATGCCCACGCACCCATCAACGACTGCAAAGATCAGAAACAAACATAAAACTTCTGGAACAAACTTGAAACCACACTCATCAAAATCCCTGAAGACACAGTCATTCTCCTCGGCGATTTCAACGGTAAAATTGGTAAAGAAAAGTGGTACGGAAAAACGGCAGGAAGATTCTCAGCACACGAAAACACTAACAAAAACGGCAAACGCCTCATCGAGCTCTGTCAACAACACGACCTGAAACTCACGTCAACATCCCTATGGAAAAATCCCAATAAGCTCTTCACATGGGAATCACCCAGCACCTGCTGCGGCAAACACCAGATCGATCATGTCGCCATCTCCTTCCCAGCACAAAAAGAAGTACACAACGTCGAAGTCCTCAGAGGAGCCAACATTGACTCGGACCATCATCTAACAAGAATCAAAGTGAAATTTACCCCAAAATGCTTTACCAGAAATCCAAGGCAAACAAAAAATTGGACATAACACAAATAAAAACATCAAATCTCAGGGAAACGTGGGAAAAATCCCAGCAGAAACTTGGAACGAATTCCACGATAAAATCATGAAGAGTGCATCAGAACAAATCCCACTATAGAAAAACAGCAGACACCCTTTTTGGAAATGTGACCAAGCTATATTGAACAGAAAAAAACGCATTCCAGAAGTTCATCAGCAACCGTACACCTGAAAACGAGGATAAATTCCGCGAAGTCCGCAGACAGACCTCTAAACTCATCAGACAAACCTAGAGAAAATACCTGGAAGACCAACTGAAGTCGGCCGAACAGGACTTCCGCAACTACAACACCACAGATTAAATGGGCACACGCCCAAGAACCTCTGTTTCAGAAAACAACGGAAAATTGGCACTCACAGATGACGAAAACACCAAGGAACTCGCGAGATACTTCTTAGTCACTACTCAACTGCCCAGAACCAACAGAAAGGTTTCCACATAACCCCCACCCGAACTCAAACCCAGACTCATCCCCACCTACATAAGAGGAAATACACCGACACATACAACGACTGAAAAATAAGACATCCGGAGACGAAGGAATCGTAGCAGAGCTTCTTAAACAACTAGGGAAGAATTCCAAAAACTCACACAAATCATACAAGAAATTTGAACAGCGGAAAGATTACCAGAAAATTGGACAAACGCCCTCCTCGTTCCACTTCACAAAAAAGGTGACCGAACAGATGTGAACAATTTCAGAGGAATTTCCCAGGTGCAAGTTGCATACAAAACCCTCTCCGCACCGGGCGAGTTGGCCGTGCGCGTAGAGGCGCGCGGCTGTGAGCTTGCATCCGGGAGATAGTAGGTTCGAATCCCACTATCGGCAGCCCTGAAAATGGTTTTCCGTGGTTTCCCATTTTCACACCAGGCAAATGCTGGGGCTGTACCTTAATTAAGGCCACGGCCGCTTCCTTCCAACTCCTAGGCCTTTCCTATCCCATCGTCGCCATAAGACCTATCTGTGTCGGTGCGACGTAAAGCCCCTAGCAAAAAAAAAACCCTCTCCGCAGCCCTCCTCCAATGAACACAGGAACAACTAGAACCACTCATAGGCGAATACAAAGCAGGCTTCAGGCTTCACAGATCCTGTGAAATGAAATTGCGAATGGCTTTTAGTGCCGGGAGTGTCCGAGGACAAGTTCGGCTCGCCAGATGCAGGTCTTTTGATTTGACGACCGGCGCGCCGTGATGAGGATGAAATGTTGAAGACGACATACACCTAGCCCACGTGCCAGTGAAATTAACCAATTAAGGTTAAAATTCCCCACCCTGCCGGAAATCGAACCCGGGACCCCTGTGACCAAAGGCCAGCACGCTAACCATTTAGCCATGGAGCCGGACACAGATCCTGTGCAAAACAGATAATCAATCTGAAAATCTTCTTGAAACTAAGACACACCAGAAAACAACCCACAATCTGCACCTTCGTGGACTTTCATAAAGCATAGGACTCCACTGACCGGCAATCCCTCTTCCAAACACTGAGTGAATACGGACTGGACAACAAGACTCAAAAAATCAGACTAACTCTCACCAAGTAAAATTTATGGGAAATATATCTGAAAGATTTCAGATAAAAACCGGTGTCCAACAAGGAGATGGACTTTTCCCACTACTCTTTAACATAGCCCTGGACAAATCATGAGATAATGAGAACAAGCTCTAAAAGCTCAAGGAAATTGGCAACCATTAAGTATAACAAGAAAACATGTACAAATCTCCTGTCTCGCAGATGATCTTGCGATCCTCGCAAGAAACGACCAACAGGCAATCACACAAATCGAAACTCTCAAGAAATGCTCAAAAAATCGGTCTACAAATCTCCTTCTCAAAAACCAAGGTCATGTGCAACCACTACAACCTCCAAAATTTGAGCACGAAATTTGGCACAATCGAAAAAGTAAGTGAGTTCCGATATCTCGGAAAAATTGTAGTAGGCCTACCAACAGGAAAAGAACAGAAGGCCCTCGAGGTCTGCATCCAGAAAATGAAGAGAGCCCTCGGCCGAACGCAAAACATTTACAACAAAAAATGCCTCTCAGTCTTCACCAAAATTCGACATTACAACACCGTGATCAAACCTGAAATACAATACGCCAGTGAAACACGGGATCTCCACAGAAAATAGTACTCGAGAACATCCTGAAAGAGGAACGTAAAATCATCAGAAAAATTCTCGGCCCAAAGCTGACTGACGAAAGATACCGACTGCAATCTCGTACAAAAACCAAGGAGCTCTGAAACCTTGCGGCCAACATCAGAAAAAGACGCCTGAAATTTTACGGACATACCAAACGCCCTCCAGAAAACAGACTGACAAGAATCTTAATAGAGGCAACAGAAAACATCAAAACAAATAGGTGTACATCGGACATCCAACAAGACCTGGAAAAATCAGGAATCAAAGCGGCCGACATCCCAGACCGAACCTGCTACAGAACGAAAATCAGCAAGTGGGAAGTAGAGTCAGAAAGAAACCACAAGAAGAAGATATGAGCCGAGTGGATAGAAGAACGAAGAACCACGAGGAGAAAAAAATTGAAGGATGTCTAGCAAAGAAGGAAAAGCACAACTTCTAAGTGAGCTTTGCGTGATCACTTTTCTGGTCTTTTTTCACATCTAATAATAATAATAATAATAATAATAATAATAATAATAATAATAATTTTGAGTTTATATCTTCGTAGTCCCTGTCTGCTGTCATTTCTTGATGGATACAGTACTTTTTCATCCATCTCTTGGCACAGGCCAGAGTAAAGTGTAGCTTCCACCGAAGTCCCAGTCAACATCCATGGCTATGACAATATGGAAGTTGCTGGGGTTTGGGTAGTGCTGAGTAATGACATTCAGAGCATGAATAGTGCATCTGAGTGTTATGAAAGGTGCTGCTCATAGGGTCAGTCGTGCTGCAATAGTACTTTCTGACCCAGTGAGGAAAGCAATGGCAAACTACCTCACTCCTCATCTTGCCTAGTACGCCTCATTTTGGTGCTGCCATTTGTTTTGGGGGTTTCCTTATAACCGCATAACCTTTGGTAGTGCTATTTGAGGATCCAACCAGCCTCCGGGCTGATGACCTAACACACACACATCTTCGTAGTCAATACGGATACAGTATATGCACTATAAAACTTAGCCATTCGATTTCACATTCTACAGTATGAATCGCTTTTATATATATAGTCATAGGCCTAGCCTACTATATCTTGAAACAAACAACATGCTAATATGCCAAAATCCGCCCTCTAATTATTGCCTTAGCTGAAAGTTATTGGTTTTAAGTCCCATTAACTACTTTTATGGTTTCTGGAGACGCCGGAGGACCCCAATTTTCTCTCGCAGGGATTCTTTAGCGTGGCGGTAAATAATCTACCGATACGAGCCTAGCGTACTGGAGCATCTTCAAATACGAGGGTTCTCCCTCTGTGGGTGAGGCCGGTAGAACACATCCACAGAATCGCCGCGGTAAGAATATTTTCTTTACTGGTTCTTTCCCTCTCTCCTGGAAATCTCCTAACTCCTTGGTTTGTTGTCCCCCTGTTTTCTTCTTTCACCCCAATCTGGCCAAGTCAATTCTCAAAACCATTTTCACTCGATTTACCGTTGTCTGAGGAACTCAACGATTCGTTTCGTCGGTCGACTCCTGTCTATCCTCATTAAGTGTCCGTACAACGTTACTCTTCGCTTCCTCATGAGTTCAACCATTCCTACCTTCAGGAACAATTAATTATGAGCTGAGTCTCCTCGCCCCATTGTTTCACCTTCGAACCAAAATTTTTCTGAGCATCTTTCTTTCTCTTCTCCTAATACTTCGAATTTTCAAGCCAACCTTTCTATTTTTATCTTCTGGGCTTACTCTGTATTTGGGCTGGTGGCTTGGATGAAGCCTCGTAATACATATCAATCCTCGTAAACAGATCATAAATAGGTCACTCATTACGCCCCACTTCTACACTTGCGCTTGTTGAATACTTAAGATGCAATGGCTACAAGCAACAGAGTTGTGGCCGGTGGCCACTAAACATTTACCGAGATCAATAACTCCCATCCGAAGGTCACACTGATCGTTCGTTCGTTCTTTTAAAAGCATTATCCACTTTCTTTATACTTATTAAACTAGTCACAACTTGAAGCAATTAATGGAAAAATGTCTTCCTCCGGATGGCTCTTAAGGGAGGGCCAACAACATTCTAAATTGGGCATTATTGCAGTATCTATCAGGTTATTAGAATTCATTCGCAAATGACTATATTACTACTGACAACCACCACCACCACCACCAAAGACATTTCGTTTGCACTCGTATTGCTTATACATATGGCTGAAACAGTTCCTAACAGGTCAAACACAAGACACTTGCTGTGAACAATTATGAGAAATAAATAAATAAATACAAATTATTTTGTCCAGTGTGTATAGTAGGTAAAACAAGAATGACCGCATGGTACTGATGTTTCTCGCATTTAATTTTTTATCAGAATTTTAATTATTATCAAAATATAATTCGCCTCCCTTGTAGATACAAACCCTGTGGATACCCACAATAAACATCATATTTATAGGTCCAATTGTTTCTGAGGAAAGTGTACCTGCGAGGAACTTATGCAACAGTATCCTCTTTTTTTAGCGACTGTACATTTCCTGACACAAACTCTGAGTGGAATCTTCCACGGAGGAAACAGCGTCAAACTTTGTACACCTCTTTCGTAATCAAATATTTCTCACCTTACCCTTTAATATACAATTATCCAGTTCGCATTTAGTTAACAAACTTGCGTAGTTCTAATATGTTAGGACATTGACAAGCAGTGTTTAGGGTAATTTGTAGCGTATGTTATCAATACTCGTTCTAAAAGCATAGAAGTGCACCATTCTATTAGTGAAGTGTAGATACACCTCCGTGTATTAATTTGCCAAGAAATCTCCATGGTAATATGCTCCTTCTACTATGTCTCACTTGTACTCTTGAACTTAAAAACCTTTCCAGTCGATTACTTTGTGTGCCTTTTAAATATTCAGTCAAGCTCTCTTCGACTGTTATTAAGAGTTATACAAGTTAATGGGTGTCTGTACCATCTCCATTTGTGAGTGTTGATATTACTCCTGGGATTGCTTCCACTTACTTGCGCCGGCAGGCTCCTTACTTTCATCTATCCTATCCGACCTTCCTTGGTCAACTCTTGTTCTTCTCCGACCCCGACGCTATTAGGTTTCCGAGGGCTAGGGAGTCTCATTTTCACGCCGTTCGTAGCCGTTGTCTTCCTCTGGCCAATGTCTTCAGTCTTCGAAGTGTTCGATCCCTTCCATTTTTTCTCCCTGATTAGTGTTATAAAGAGAATGGTTGCCTAGTTGTACTTCTATTTAAAATATTAATCACCACCACCTTGGTGATTCAATTTCTTCTTCTTCCACCGCGTTTCCCCACACCTGTGGGGTCACGAGTGCGAACTGTGTCGTACATGTAGATTGGCCCTGTTTTACGGCCGGATACCCTTCCTAACGTCAACCCTATGTGGAGGGATGTAATTACTAATGCGTGTGTGAACCGAGCTCGATAGCTGTAGTCGCGTAAGTGCGGCCAGTATCCAGTATTCGGGAGATAGTAGGTTCGAACCCCACTGTCGGCAGCCCTGAAGATGGCTTTCCGTGGTTTCCCATTTTCACACCAGGCAAATGCTGGGGCTGTACCTTAATTAAGGCCACGGCCGCTTCCTTCCCACTCCTAGCCCTTCTCTGTCCCATCGTCGCCATGAGACCTATCTGTGTCGGTGCGACGTAAAGCAACTAGCAAAAAACACTAATGCGTGTTTCTGTGGTGGTTGCAGTGTAGTGTGTTGCCTGAATATGAAGAGGAGTGTGTTGGGACAAACACAAACATCCAGTTCCCGAGAGAAAAGAATTAATCAAACGCGATTAAAATCCCCGAACCGTCCGGGAATCGAAATCGGGAACCTCTGAATCGAAGGCCTCAACGCTGACCATTCAGCCAAGGAATCTCACATCCTGTTCATTCAATACATTTAAATAAATTAATGGTTATATAACATATTAAAATAGAAGTCAAAGAATCAACGAAATGTACTCATCTATATACATATATAAAAACAAGTTGGTCTGGAGCGATGTATATATAAATATTTTAAAAGGAAAAAAAGACGTGAATTAATGAGGCACTTCGAGAAATCTCAGAAATTTGAAACTTGCTACGGGAGAACCTGATGTCCCCAGAATCTCTAAAAAAATAGAAAATTCTCAAAATTCCCTGAAGGGGGCACGCTGGGGACCTCAGATTTTGGGCTCAGCATAAGAACTCAGTCGTATACTTTATCCAAAGCGACAACCTATAGGTTTCATGGGCTTAAATATTTTCAGGAAATTCCTAATTTTTATCCCCCGTCCCCAAATCAAGATGCTGGCACAACCTGCCAAACGAGGTAGAAAATTGAAATTTGGAGAAATTATAGCTTTTAGTTCCTAACCGACGGAAAAATTCCAAGATGTTCAAAATTTTCACTTTTTACCCCCAAAGATATCGAAATATGGAGGCAATTTTAATGACTGTGCAGACATTCCTTTTGAGGTATTTGTTGGCTGAACAGTAAGTCGTATCACGAAACGGATGGCACAATCTCCGTTCAATTTGGAGTGTTCTTCAACTTTGGTCCTATGACTTTTTGTCGTATCTCTGTTCCTTATACGTTAAATTGGGGTCTATTTCTGGGTTGTACCTTAATTTTGCACCTTGCACACGTATAATTGATGGTTTGTATCACGTATGGGAAAGATAGGATCATCAAATTCTACACGAATATTAGCCCACCCAGTAGCCATATGTGTGCCAAATTCTATGTTTTAAGCTGTCATATAAGTAGCTGAAAAGTAATTCAGTATGTGAATAGCTTACACCAATTTCAACCTATTCAACTTTTCTTAAACATTCTTTTCTTTAAATAGAAGATATACTTGAACATATCATAAGACCAGCCATTTAGGTCGCTAAATGTGGCCAGAGGCGTCTTATCGTACAATCCGTTTTTCGATTATGATGTACCGTTTAGCAGCAGTAAATGAAGGTAGACATCCATATACTTCCGTATGACGAACTATATTCATTCATTAATGTCGATTTGTAGCGATCTAGATAGGTTTTGTCTGCCATTGCAAATCGATAGTGACTGTCAGAACGCGGGCGTCTGCTACTGTAATCAGTCCTGCCCACATCAACTTTGACAGGCAGTAAGAATAGGGTCGTCCTCCAACTCCTGTGTACCATTGTAATGAATAGTTCCCTTCTCGGTTCGACTAGCAGAAGACAAGGGAGCGTGCATTTTTTTTTCAAAACTCTCTTACTCAATTCTGTTTGTCAGCAGGCAAGGGTGTCTCCCATTATAAACAAATTTACCCATGTAAAATGTGACTGACTTTAGGCGTAGTGGCCTGCTATTATAATGGAAACTCACCAACTCGGTGTGACTGGCAGTAAGCTGACTGGCATTAGAAAATGCGTCTGCCATTATAATGATAAGAACATAACTCAATTTTGACTGGCGGTAGGGAAGGTCCTTGCAAATATAATAAAAGTTCCTCAACTGTAATCTATTTGAAAGTAGGAAATGGGGTCTGCCATTGTAATGAAACCTCCCCAGATCGACTTTGGCCACGCACTAGGCAATGGGGCCTGCCGTTAAATGAAAATTACAAACTTCTTTGTTGCAGTAGATAAGTGGACTTGCCGTTATAATCGCAACTCCGCAAATCGCAATTACATTGGAAACAACGTCTGTGGATTTCACAATGCTGTTTCTCGGATAAAGCCCAGACATATGCAATTTAAAAATCTTATTCACTTCATGTGTGGTAGTTTACTTCGATATCCGTATACAATGTAGAGTACCGTAGCGAAGCATGGGTACATTTGCTAGTGTAAATATAAATCCTAACCCAAAACCACCGGTTAAGACAGTTACAGGTATTTACATGTATTAAAAGGAGAACGCAAAATTGTAAGAGCAGGGTTATCTTTCCGTTTTTCTACTTATGCTGACTTAATAGTGGGGACACTTTTCAATTTTTATAAATCCTTCAAAAATTTAATTCGCCGTGTTTAGTAGTAAGAACTTTAGTAGAAAACTTCTACTTCATGACTGGATACTTATATAACGTATTTTCCTTTATTCCTTTAATAACTAATAGAACAAAGTATTCTATCAAAAGAAGCATCACTAAAATATTTTCTATTGCAAGCATTAGCTAGCGCTATAAGAAAGGAAAGGACTACCTAGTCGAGGCGGTAAAGGCGAGCTCGGTTCACCCGGAACGACATGGTTTCGATTCCACGCCAGGAAGTCGAAAACTTTAAGAAAGACTTCCACTTCTGAAGTGGTGGATGGCCCTGTGGTTCACTAAGCCTTCATAAAAAATGAGTCGCAGGTTAATTCCTGGGGCAAAGGCGACAGGACATAGAGCTAACCACTCTATCCCACTTACTGCCGAAGTTTTCACTCTTCTAAATGCATTCATGGGCTGTACGGAGATGGCTTTAACTCCGGCTTTGTAAGAAAGGAATGTCTTTTTGTCCCTGATGAGCCGGGCTGAGTGGCTCAAACGGTTAAGGCGCTGGCCTTCTAACTCCAACTTGGCAGGTTCGATCCTGGCTCAGTCCGGTGGTATTTGAAGGTGCTCAAATACGACAGCCCCGTGTCTGTAGATTTACTGGCACGTATAAGAACTCCTGCGGGACTAAATTTCGGCACCTCGGCGTCTCCGAAGACCTTAAAAAGTAGTTAGTGTGACGTAAAGCAATTATTATTATTATTATTATTATTATTATTATTATTATTATTATTATTATTATTATTATTGTCCCTGATGAGAGCAAGCCAAACCTCTATTAAAATATTTTCCGTTTTTTTTTAAATAGTTTAAGTCAATACTTTTCCTGGTGTTTATTCTCTTGCTTTTGAATTCACAATGACGATTCAGACGCCATTTAGGACCTGAGGAATACGTGCCGGTGGAATGTAGACTTCTTAAAGCTCCCGGTTTACTGTAAGTGATGATTACACATCTGGCGGGATGCCTCTGTCACCGCCAGGTTGTTAGCTCATCGTCTCTGATAAGTAAATAAGCGAGAGGAACAAGGCTATCTGCGTCTGGGTGATCAACAGCTATCAACAGCTGGCTGATGTTCTTTCTGCAAGTGTGTGATGCAGTCACTAAAATACAGTAGAACTCAACAGACCTGGTAGACTTTTTTTTTTTTTCTTTCTTTCCAAACGAAGGAAGCCATACTTTCCAGTGTCGACTGAGTTCAGTATAACTTAAAAGCTTCCAATCTGTCGAACACACAAGTTCAGTATAAATATTACACTATAACATACCTGTACAAAAACCACACTATTAAACAAGGAATAAAAATACACATTAATATTCATCACTTTGTTCTTATCTACGCTCCAACATTTTCCTTTCCTTGTAATATGTTTTTCTCAAGCTTAGAGGACATTTGAAGGTGGTACCACCCTCACGTGCCTGCAAGCATCGTAATTTATTCAATCATTTTGTGAGCGTCGGAGCGCATTTAGCTTTAAATGTACCCTTCTTTAATTTATTTGGCCTAACTACGTTTTTACATCAATTTTTGTTGCTAAGTGGAGTTCCCTATCGATAATAAAATTATATTAAGTGTTTGAATGTACTGTTAGTAAATTGTAAGAAATATGATTGCCCGAGTTCAACAATGTCTTATTACCAGTTCACCTTCCCGTTAGGTTGTCCAGCATCTTCCACATCCTGTTGTCCGTCCGTTCGTATCACCTTTAGTGGTTCTTGTATTTGCAGTAATGAATATTGCTAATCAAATAACGTATACCTTATTGCACTCGCCGATATCTCTGAACAATTCTGAGTTTCAAAAAATTCTGTCTAGCAGTTTTTCCGTGATGTTCGCACAAACCAAGCAAGCAAGCAGCAAGCAAGCAACCAACCAACCAACCAAACAGGTAAACAGCCATACATAGAACTGAACCCACTTTTTTAATACCTAATCCGAGATAAAAACTAAGTATGAGAGAAAAATTTGAAGTGTTCAGACAAAATTATAATTTCATGCAGGCCTATATACAACAGATTACTATAAAGAGGAGATAGTTGTACTTCCCTTTTAAAATATAATCACATCACCAGCTGTGTCATTTATTTGTAGTCAACTGCTAGCTGGCCAGATCTTTAAACAGCATCACAGTATGTTATGGGCTTATGTCGTTGTAGGGTAACGACAAAAACTCGAAACAAACTGTAAAATAAGGCATACTAAGCAAACACAACCGTTTGGAAGTTTACCACCGAGTTCCTCACTGACATTACGACACCTCCGACACTATTATTCCTTTCAACTGAATGACCATTACTCCTACTTCCCCAGCTCTGGTCCATGTCATAGGAGAAACAAGCACGGCAATCATCACATGCAGTTATCAGAAACAAGCGATTAAAGTCCTAGCCTAACAAACTACGGGTTCTGGCTCAACATGTTCTCGTACGAGCCCGAAAATTCATGATCCCTATTCCTCCCCTCCTCTGTCCAGTCCTGATACTCTTGTTCTTCGACCATCGTCCGTTACCTGCTGTTCCTATTCTGTTATTCTGGAGGTTAAAACTAGGAAACTAGAAACTAAGATCTAAAATCATTGGGGAGTGGTATGTCTATCTGAAGAAGGTACAACAGTTATCACATGGATTTAGAATAAGGAGAGCCGGATGAGTGGCTCAGGTTGTACGTTGGCCTTCTAAGCCCAAGATCGCGAGTTCGATCTCAATTCAGTCCAGACATAATTGAAAGTGCTTAAATACGCTAGCGTCGTCTTGGCAAATTTATTGGCACATGGAAAGGGGCTTGCAGTTGTGTAACAATGGCATACTTTTGGAAACTGACGAGAACGCTGCCACACTCGGGCGAAAGCCCGGTAATTTAACAAATGAAAAAGCCTGAAGACCTTGAATATATTATTATTATTATTATTATTATTATTATTATTATTAAGATAGGTAGTCCATAAACGTGTAAAAAGCCAGGCACGAATGAAGTCTCAAATCGGGGAAACCACAAGACAAGCAGTGAAATTCATTGAGTCATGAACTGAGCCGCTCAACTATTCTCGTGATGCGCGGCTAACGCGTGCAATACTGAAGAATGTTTCACTTTCAAAAACGAGGTTAATGTATGTGGATGTTAAAACAAATTGCAAGCTAATATGACCGCTCGGAGAACTTGATTAACTATTTCTGAACAAGTCATTCAGCTTATAATCTAAATTCCCAGAGTGAGTTGTTACATATAAGTAATGTTCTCATAACTTGCAACACTACATAACTAAGGCATGCTTACATGCAGGCGAGAGTGATAGCCGAGTGGCTTAGTCACTGGCTTCTCACCAAGGCCGACGCGGTTCGAACCCCGACCCATGAATGTGAGATTTTTTGATGTGTCACATTCCTGTAGTTCGCATTTCACGCATAACTAACGGTCTCACCACTATGATCATGTTATCTCTAGCCACGTAAAACTACAAGCTTGCTTGTTTACATGGATGCATACTGTACATTTTCATTCTAGGACGTTAAAGCATTCCACGTTCAGTCTGCAACCCTCTCAGTATAAACTACGGCCCGATAATCCCCCGGGGTTAGATTTTTCGTTACTTCAAGGATGTAAAGGAGAGGGCATATAAGTCTCTGGTAAGACCCCAACTAGAGTATGGTTCCAGTGTATGGGACCCTCACCAGGATTACCTGATTCAAGAACTGGAAAAAATCCAAAGAAAAGCAGCTCGATTTGTTCTGGGCGATTTCCGACGAAAGAGTAGCGTTACAAAAATGTTGCAATGTTTGGGTTGGGAAGAATTGAGAGAAAGAAGAAGAGCTGCTCGACTAAGTGGTATGTTCCGGGCTGTCAGCGGAGAGATGGCGTGGAATGATATTAGTAGACGAATAAGTTTGAATGGCGTTTATAAAAGTAGGAAAGATCACAATATGAAGATAAAGTTGGAGTTCAAGAGGACAAACTGGGGCAAATATTCATTTATAGGAAGGGGAGTTAGGGATTGGAATAACTTACCAAGAGAGATGTTCAATAAATTTCCAATTTCTTTGAAATCATTTAGGAAAAGGCTAGGAAAACAACAAATAGGGAATCTGCCACCTGGGCGACTGCCCTAAATGCAGATCAGTATTGATTGATTGATTGATTGATTGATTGATTGATACCTTGAAATTATTACAAGCCGAGCCAGATCACCGTCTCCTACTTCTATCTATGTCTCTTATGATCTAGCGCCGAGTCCATTATGCTCTCAGGTAATTCAATAGTAGTTCATTCTCATACATTCACTCCAAAACCGCATGCGATGTTCACACCCACCGCCACATCTAATGCTGATCCAGTCTTCGTAGGCCAATGTCTGAGATACACAGTGATGCGAAACCCAGATCACGCTCGATATTTGTCCCATAGGGGGCATTTGTCATGTAGGTCGGTTTAACATAATCATTTGTAAGGTCGGTAGTGTATAAACAGCATGTGTAGGACTGAAGTGAACATGGCAAGAGTAACCATTTCTGCTACTGACCGTATCCGAATCTAATCGCGCTGATCAACAACGGACGGGACATCTATGCAAAGCAACTCGCAGGGAGGATCGCTATTTGCTGCTTTCAGCACGCCGTAGGCCCACTGCTGCTAATCCTCATTTTACCAGGACCGTCGGGGGACCACCGCAGTAAAAAATGAAGTAGCGTATGGCTTTTAGTGCCGGGAGTGTCCGAGGACATGTTCGGCTCGCCAGGTGCAAGTCTTTTGATTTGACATCCGTAGGCGACCTGCGCGTCGTGATGAGGATGAAATTATGAAGACGACACACACACACACACACACACACACACCCAGTTCCCATGCCAGAGAAATTAACCAATTAAGGTTAAAATTCCCGACCCTGCCGGGAATCGAACCCGGACCCCTGTGCCAAAGGCCAGCACGCTAACCATTCAGCCATGGAGCCGGACACCACCGCAGCGAATGTATCAGGTGAGACAGTGAAAAATCAGGTTCAAGACGGACTGATATCAAAGAGGCCTGTGACAAAAACTCCTCATAAACTACACCATAGAGCAGCTCGTGTGAGGTGGCCTATGGTATCAGGGACAGCGGAAGCGTACGCTTTTTTTGATGAGTTTGTACTTATACAACAGCAGCATTAGATTCTGAAGACGATCCAGTGCGAAATGGAACAAGCCCTTCATCCTGGAGCATCATCAGTAGCTAGGGGGTCCTGTCATGCTTTGTCGATGTTCGCCTCTAATTCCTATCCAAGGTAGGATATCTTTTCCCTATACATTCCATATTTCTGAACAGAATTGTGGTACATAAATAATACTAATACAGGGACAGCATCCTACAACCTGTAGTTATAGGGTTTGCCACCACTGTAGGCGAGGTTTTTACACTAGCGGATGATAATGCTCGTGCCCATCGAGCCAGTGTGATCAATCAGTTCTTTAAGATACATGACGTACAGCGAATTGTGTGACCGCTATGTTCTGTAGACATGAACTGTGTTAAACATGCATAGCTTCAACTGAAGAGGGCATTGTCCACAGTCCTGAATCCTCCTGCGAACATCTAGGAACTGACTGAAGCTGCCGTTTAAGAGCGAGATAATCTGACCCAAAACAAATTGGATTATTTAGTGCTGAGTATGGCGTAACGTGTTCAAGCGTGCCTCAGGACCTGAAGTACCTATACATCGTACTGATCTGCCACACAATGAACGATAATTTTACGTTCGAAATCCCACATTACCAACGTTTTGACTTTGTTCCATTTCTTTTGCATAGTTGACTACATATTGGTATTCTTTGTGTATAATGTAGACTACGTATATGCATACAAAAAAAAAAGTAGAAAGGGCACTAAACCAGAATGCGTAAACTTTTTTGAGCACTGTTAAACAACGTTACAGAACGAGTTGTGTAGTTGTAAGCTTGCACTGTGGAAATAGTGTGTTTAAGTCCCACCGTCCTCAGCACTGAAGATGGTTTTCCGTGACTTCCCTCATTTTCACTAAGCTGTACTCAATTAAGGCCACGGAGTTCTTGTCCTTTCCAATTCCAGCATCGCTGAAAACCTGTCTGTGTTTGTACGACGTTAAACAGCTAGCAAATAACTTAAGCCCTAAGAAAACACAATTACAAACAATGAAATACATTTTGGATTTATGAAAGAAAAATTAATTGTGAGTACATATTTTAGTATAGGCCTACATCCACCATATTCCTTTTTCTTTTTTTGCTAGTTGCTTTACGTCGCACCGACACAGATAGGTCTTACGGCGACAATGGGATAGGGAAGGGTTAGGAGTGGGAAGGAAGCGGCCGTGGCCTTAATTAAGGTACAACCCCAGCATTTGCCTGGTGTGAAAATGGGGAAACTACGGAAAACCATTTTCAGGGCTGCCGACAGTGGGGTTCGAACCTACTATCTCCCGAATACTGGATACTGGCCGTACTTAAGCGACTGCAGCTACCGAGCTCGGTCCACCATATTCCCTGCCTGTCGTAAGACGCGACTAAGAAGAGACTTCAATGACTAACTACTTGGAAGCGTGGGTTGCTGACAACTGGAGCAGTAGCTGAGTAAGGCATTCCTTCCACTTACTTTTGCCAGGCTCCTCACTAGTGTCCTTCCTGTCCGTCTTGTCTTCCAACCCCGACGGTAGACTATTTGGTTTGCGAAGCGTAGTCTTTAATTTTCACGCCCTGCGCGACCCTTCCCTTTCTTTTGTCGACAGGCCTACTTTCACTCTTCGAAAGGTAGGATCTCTTCCTTTTTCTGTGATGATTAATATTAAAAGAGGGCACCTGTACTTCCTCTTAATCAACAATAATCACCACCGCAACAAAACTGCCCTTAGTTTGCACAATAGCTTTGAAAACACCTCAAGTACACAGTTACCAAGTTGTAGTAACAAAGTTGACGAAGTCTGTATTCGTAGGTTAAAACTAATAAGTACGCCGTTTAAAATTGTGCTGGGAGCGGAATAGGCGAAATATTTCACTACATTCCTCCAAAATATTCCTGGAAATGTTTCGAAAGGTAGATAGGCAACTAATCGATTATACAAATATTTAAAAGTAACTTACTCATTTTCATATCTGACTTCTCAATCCACGAGGGTAGAAGAGTTGAAATATACAGTGGTCAGGTCTCATTTCGAAACAAAGGACGCTTTCAACAGAACAATAAACACTATAATGTGGCTATTGTTAGGACTTCAAAGGTAAAAGAGTTCTTCCATTCCAGTGAGAAGTGAGAACGAGAACGAAATATATAAAACTGCCTTTCTGTCTATATCTTCTGATATCGTCTCGTTCATACCCAGAACTAGTTGTACATGAACAATTTCAACTCATTTCATTTTTCTTCTTCTTAGTATATGATAGCTCGCGCGCTACGTCCAGCCACTAGTCTTATTTATTATAGTCAGCCAACTACAGTCCACCGCTCTACCAACTGAGCTACCTGAGGAGGTAACTTATATATATATATATATATATATATATATATATATATATATATATATATATATATATATATATACATAATATAAGAGTTTTGTCTGTACATTGCTCAGAATTTGAAAAGAATGGTATTTCTGTATCGGCCATGTCCACTGTAACAAGGAAATGTACTTTTTACTTTTCCGAGGACAGGGATGATTTCCACACGAGTTTCCAGCACACCAAAAAGTTGAACCATACCCCATATGTAAAGGGTATGTTACTCTACAAAAAACTGCCTAAGCATATCAAAAGTCAGAATGCGAAAAAGTTTCAAACATCATTAAAACATCACTTAATTAACAGGAGCCTGAATTCCATGCATCAGCTGTAAAAGTAGATTATTACTGTATATACATTAGAATACATTATATGTTTTTGTAGTATATACGGTACAGCATGACGCTGATAACTAAGTTCTACGGAAAATAAATACAAATTGAATTGTATGATATTGTTACGTGCCAGCCCTGCCGCAGCCACCCTTCGGTACTTCCTGGAAGGAACTAGCGAGTCAACTAGGAGCTCCCAGGCTGAAGGCATAATCGGCCTCTCCCAGTATTGTTCTCTTGGTCTGGTTTCCCCGTGCACTTTCTGGAACGGGAAATGAGAAATTTCTCTCTCTAGCCATAACGCGAATGTTCCAGTACTCATAACCGAGCTTTACATTTACGTCGCACCGACACAGATAGCTTTTATGACGATAATGGGATAGGAAAGGGTTAGGAAGGGGAAGGAAGCAGCCGTGGACATAATTAAGGTACAGTCCCAGCATTTGCCTTTGTGGAAAGGTAAAGCAAGGTAAACTATCTTCAGAGCTGCCGACAATGGGGTTCGAAACCACTGTCTCCCGAATGCAAGCTCACAGCTGCGCGATCCTTAATCGTCCGTGCGGTTAGGAGCGCGCAGCTGTGAACTTGCATCCGGGAGATAGTGGGTTCGAACCCCACTGTCGGCAGCCCTGAAGATGGTTTTCCGTGGTTTCCCATTTTCACACCAGGCAAATGCGTACCTTAATTAAGGCAACGGCCACTTTCTTCCCATTCCCAAGCCTTTCCTGCCCCACCGTCGCCATACGACCTACCAGTGTCGGTGCGACGTAAAGCAAAAAAAAAAAAAAAAAGATCCTAATCGTACAGCCAACTCGCTCGGTAGTTTAATCGTAAACTGCCTTAGGGTTCAAGTGGCAGTTGCAGAAATGTGTATAATGCAATTGTTTTAGCTTGTATCAGAGTGAATAACTAGTGTGACTGAACAGCGAGAGAGAGAGAGAGCTAGCGTAACTGTGTGCCTGTGTAATTGTAAAAGCTTTTATCAGTTGGTTAAGGTCCGGTTCCACGGCTAAATGGTTAGCGTGCTGGCCTTTGGTCACAGGGCTCCCGGATTCGATTCCCGGCAAGGTCAGGAATTTTTAACCATCAATGGTTTATTTCTCTGGCACGGGGGCTGTGTATGTGCCGTCTTCATCGCCTACGGATGTCAAATCGAAAGACCTTCACCTGGCGAGCCGAACATGTCCTCGGACACTCCCGGCACAAAGCCATACGCCATTTCATTTCATTTCAGTTGGTTAATCAACTCTAGAGTAAAAGCTACCAGATATGTGCTCATTTATCCGTTCATCTTCACGTTACAATATGTAAGTGTATAACAAGTAAGAAAACGTGTAAGACGACACTAGATAGACCTTTGTGGTTATATGAGTATTATAACTGGCGATTACAATGACATGCCGAAAGTCATGGGATAGCATTATCTAAAGGTAACAGACAGTGGCGCCACCGTACAGTGGCGTCTTAGAAGTGACCAGACCTGTATCAGGTGTGATCTGCCATATCAAGAGTGGGTGTGAACACTGTCTGTGCTCGTCGTGGCAAGGTGAAGTGAATTATAGTCTTTCGAACGGGGCATGATAGTTGTGACAGAGCGATGGAACATTTCAGTTTCGAAGTTGTGCGGACTTTTAACATTCCTCGATCGAAGGTGTCTCGTCGTCACATGTGTATCTGGAATGCCTCATGGAAGGCATTACCACCCATAGTAAAGACCGCAGTGGCCGACCACGGATGCTAAATGATCGCGATTAGCGGCGTCTGGCTAGAATTTTCCATGGTAACAAACAAGCCACACCGACTCAAATCACATATGCTGGAGATATCAGACGCATATCTAGTAGGTCAGGTCAGTACAGCGTTCTTTAACGTCTGTGGGATGGGAGCAGAGAGCCTACCACAGTGTCCTTGTTAATACCACGACAGAGGGCACAGCGCCTCACCTGGGCGCATGCCGTTGTTAATTGGATCCTGGAGGACCGGCTACATGTAGCTTGATGCCAAGAGTCACTGTTCCAGCTGTTTCGAGCTCATGGTAGGTTTTATATATGACGCAGGCCCCATAAACCCATGGACCCCAGTTGTCAACAAGGCACCACTCAGACTGGTGGCAGCTCCATAATGGTTTGAGGTGTGTTCACGTGGCATGGGCTGAATCCACTGATCCACATGAACAGGTCGTTGACAAGTGACTGCTACGATGAACTGCTCGGTGACCACTTGCAGACTTTCATGGACTACACGTACCCCTACAACGATGAGATATTTCAGATAATGCGCCGCGTCACCGGGCCCAAGTTGTCCGTAATTGGTTCGAGGAGCGTCCTGGAGAGTTTCAACGACCGCTGTAGCCACCTCTTTGGTCTGATACGAACCCTGTCGAGTATTTATGGGACGTGGTGTTGAGGTCCATTTACACCGAAGACCCTGCACCTACAAATACCAGGAAGCTGTAGGTAGCTCTCCAAACGACATGGTTCATAATCTCTCCACACGTGTTTCTCCCACCTGTGGAAGCGATGCTGCACTTGGCCGAGCTAGAGGAGGCCCTACACGATACTAGACCCCTATCACATGACATTTAGCATGACAGTGATCAGTGAATATCCTAGACAAAATTAATTAGTTAATTAATCTTTATTCACTGGTATTCAACACTTTAAAGCACCGTCGTTAAGGTCTCAAAAGCATGAGATGCTAGGTGCTATGTTAAGCAAATGGAAGATTAATTTTCAGGTACGATGCTACGGTTCGTACTTCGTAGCTTGGTCAGTGCGAAGGGCAGTACTGTGTTATGAATGACCGCTACTATTTGATAAATCGTCTCATTTTATAGTTCAGTGCGGGACTACAGGCTGTGGTAAGGGCGGCGTAAGGTGCAGTGCTTCACTGCGAAAGAGATCTAAGGCTTCCTTATTGTGCAGTGAACTGAACGATGTAGCAGTGAACAGTGATCAGCTGAACTTCATGCAATGAAAACACAGGTGGTTGAAAATTCGTCTTTCGGCCATCCCAGAAGTGGTCCTTCCCACTCCTCAACTTCAGGTGAATGCAGAATGCAAAATGGTAGCTGAAGTATTAATTTAATAAACATACACGCACCAATACTGACACCACAATAGTACAAGTTTTGTGACTCCGCATATAGTAAGAGAACTGTCCAATCTGGGCCACGGCTATTGCAATAAACATTGTACAGGCTAACTTTTGTGGTAAAGAAATGGTAATCGTTTCAAGTCGCTTTTCTGGAAATAATAATGCACATAATCGTGAAATTACAATGCATATATTCCCGTCTTGCAATGACGGATAAAAAAGTACATATTTACTGTAGATATTAGAAATATTTAACGACCCTGAAATAAAGATGATTTTAAACAATAAAATAAATGGAACTCAAAGAATTCCTCCCCAAACTAGCTTGTGCAGACACTTAAATTTAGTTTTTCCGGTAGTGTAAAATTGTAATTCGGAAGCGACCGTAACCTTAATTAAGGTACAGCCCCAGCATTTGCCGAGTGTGAAAATGGGAAACCATACAAAACCATTTTCAGGGTTGCCGATAGTGGGGTTCGAACCCATTATCTCTCGAATGCAAGCTGATAGCTACGTGACCCAAACCGCCCAGCCACTTGCTCGGTTATTCTTCTTTTATCATATGCCACATAAATATCGTGACACATATACCTTTTATTCTATGGAATACCCAACAGGGGTCTACAATGAAGTAAATTCCATTTTTGTCTTGGAAAACTAAACATGTTTAGCCTATCGAACATCACAGCGTTCACATTATGGAAATTACCTTGCTGTCGAAATTCCTTGGAATTACACTCAGAAGTCGATACTTTCATCGCTTACGGTGGTTGTAGAGTAGGATACAAGCAAGTAATTTTCTTATTTTGTTTGACAACTTTCTTTCATGACATTGGTTCAAAATGTACAAGTGTTCTACGAACGTCGAGTTCACGTAGTTCGAGGTTCTAAAATTACTCGATTTCATGGTGCAGTCGGAAATCGAATCGGAGTCAACCTAGCGGGTGCTAATATGCTATCCCTTTCACACGACGGGAGCACTTCTGGTACATGACGGGACAAACTGGAGATCCAGGAGATAACACGTCTGTCTCCACTTTATATTCAGTCACAGAGATATGCCATGTCAGCTGCAAAGAACTGTGGTTGTTCACAATAGTGAAATTTCTGAATTCTATATTTTTAATTAATTTTCACCAACCTTATTTCTGATTTATATCCTATTTATATCCTATCTCGTGAAGTGACAACGCTCAGCATTGTAACTGTAATACTTCAAAAGAAAAATAAGTTTTCATTTTGCCGTAACATTAGAACAAATCCGTAACCCCAAATTATATTTTCTGTTTGGCACAGCATTCTCTATAAATCTGCTTGATCGTTGTGAAAAACTAGTTATATTATTATTTGACAAGTAGAATTGACAAGTACATTTTTATTATTTTAATGTTCCGTGTTCAATATTTTTTTAAAAATAAGGGTGAATAGGAAGTTTGGTAGTTAAAAAATATGGTGCAAAGAAAGATACTAATTTTGAAACATTATCTATCTGACAACTTCTGCGCAAAACGTTAGTCTGTCACAAGGTCTAAAATAAAAATTAATTTTACTTCAATCGTGTTAGAAAAGTCCTACACCACCTGTAAGCCCTTCAGTGGCGGGAATACCGGTAGGGCTGGAGAGGTGGTAATATACAATTCATAACCACTAGATTGCGCTCCAAAAGCCTGGATTCAATTTCAACCTCTTCGCAGTGTTCATATAAAGTAAATATAATTTCGTGTGGCTATTTCTAGCCGAGTGCAGCCCTTGTAAGGTAGACCCTCCGATGAGGGTGGGCGGCATCTGCCATGAGTAGGTAACTGGAGGATAGTGTTGTGTGTGGTGTGTGAGATGCGGGGATGTTGGGGACAGCACAAACACCCCGCCCCCGAGCCACTGGAATTAACCAATGAAGATTAAAATCTCCGACCCGGCCGGGAAACGAACCCGGGACCCTCTGAACCGAAGGCCAGTACGCTGACAATTCAGCCAACGAGTCGGACTTCATATGAAGTGAGGGCATATGACGCTGTTGGTGATTCATCCGTCGGGTCGGATGAAGACCTTAAGCCTTGAGCAGATCCCTCGGTGTTAATAGACAGACGTAAGATATGTGCCAACACCGAGTTTCATCTTCTCCTTAATAATAATAATAATAATAATAATAATAATAATAATAATAATAATAATAATAATAATAATAATAATAATAATAATAATAATAATAATTTCTAAACTTACCACACTTCCAAACACTGTAGAAATACGTAATAGTTGAATATATCCCTAGTGTTAGCGTTAGGAAAACATTCGGATGTAAGAGTGGTCCCAGTCCACAACTACGACAGAGATCACACCCGCGACCCTACCAAGGTGTGGAAAAAACAGCCGAAGAAGAAGAAGAATGGCGTCCTCGAAAACCATAAAAGTAGTAAGTAGGACGTAAAATGAATAACACTTATTACAAAAAGATGCAGGAGCTGAAAATGTGAGAGTCCTCAGAACTCGCACCCGAATCATCCACTTCTGGAGACAGATACGTTCACCGAATGCACTATGACGATCAACACACGAGAATAAGTATGCTATCTTTCAGTTTCTGCTATGTCAGATACTGTGCGCTCGGTATCACCATGAGGATTCATAGTAATTCAGCTCTTGCTTAGCAGATGTCTCCAAAAAATCAATCCAACATCAAAAAGCTGAATGTTTTTCTCTCGTGTATTGATCGACCCAGCGGAGTGGTTAACGTACCTGTCCGGAGTGCACGGGATACAGATTCGAGTCCCGAGCATTGCTACATCTTCAATTGTTTGGTCGTACAATAATTACTGCTTTAGGGGCCACCTGGTGGCGATACTTGCATGTTTTAAGAACGATTTTCTAGGTTCATATCAAAGAAACTATTTCCAAGACTACCAAACTTTGCTCACCTTTTAACATAAACTAGGAAAAAAAAATCACAATATCAGCTATACATCAACTTAATTCATCAACAGGAACGCAAATAATGAATTATTACATTTAAAACTTAATATTTCTGACACAAAGTTTGGTACAATTTTCACAAATGATATTTCTCTCCACTTCTTCCTGGTCGTTTTTTCCCAATTTAAAGGGGTCGACATTTGTTATGGAGTTATCCTAGTTTTATGGTCAGATGCCCTTCTTGACACCAACCCTATGTGGAGGATGTATTCATTGTTGTGCATTTCTGTGAAAGCTCGTAGTATGGTGTGTTGTGCGTAGATGAAGTCAAGTGTATTAAGACGCATATGAGCTCCGAGTCAGAGGAATTAACCATATGGAGTTAAAATCCACTTTCGGGTTGAGAATCGAACTAAGGGTCGTCTGAACCGAATGCCAGTTTACTGACCATTCAGCCAAGGAGCCGGATTACGGAAGAGAAATCTTTACGAGTCATATTTTTAGTACAATTTAATAACTCTAATAACTACAATAAAGACTAGGAAGGGTGCCAAATATTATGTTGTCCTATTAAAAATGGACTCTCACTAAGAAATAATTTCTCTCAAAAGTCTGGAGGTGGTTGGTGCCATACTAACATTTTAAAGAAAAAAATAATACTGTTTGCAACTCTTCCTCGTAGCTTTTAGGCAATTAAAAAAAGTGTACCGAGTTTGATTGACCCCCTCCCCTCCTCCTACCTGAGAAAAGTGTACTTAAAATGTTTTAAAATGTCACTTTCGGAAAGGTAATGTTGGCTGGCAGCTGAGGAGGAGTTGTAGAGGTGGCACCATATTTAAATAGCCATTCTCTATATCAGGGATTCCGAACGTGGGCGGTACCGCCATCTGGTGACGCTGATATCACCTACGGGGAGGGGAGATAAAGAGGCAAAGGGGCAGCAAGTAGTGAGAGCCAGCGACGAACTTATTGAGCTACAAAATCTCACTGAGCTGAAGCCAAAATGTAAGAAACTTTGTCATGACTTTTGGTGGCAGAAAGAGATTTCTGCTCTGTATTATTTACTGTGAGAAGTGTTTAGGAAGTTGCTCGCTGCATTTCTAGCATCACATTAAGTGGAAAGTGATTTTTGTGTGGTCAAGCAACTTCTTTCCAAACAAAGAGACTCCAGATAACTCAATACAGGGATTTTTAGACTTCTGCTTAGTGATATTAAACCAGACAATGGAAAAACTGGTCTAATTCCATAACATTTAAGGATTGTATGGACATTCAAGTCTATCTCCCTATGTCTATTCCTTAATGACATCACTTTCGAATTGAAAATGCTGTTCAGCTCATGGCTAAATGGTTAGCGTGCTGGTCTTTGGCCCACGAGGTCCCAGCTTCGATTCCGGCCGGGTCGGGGATTTTAACTTTCGTTGGTTAATTTCAATGGCTCGGGATGCCGCAGCATTAGCATTCATCATCCTCACAGACACGCAGATTGCCAACTCGAAAGACCTGCATCAGGCCTCTCCGGAGCCCAAACGCCACTAAAACTGAAAATGCCACAGGTACGTACCATTCTCACTGCATCTCATTTTTCTGTTTTAAGACCTTGCTGGCACTGTGGTATAGGCTGTGAGGATGGGGGCGCTGATTTATTCTCGCGCGTCTAACACCCGGTGACTTAGGATGGGATTTCCAAAAGGACATTCAGCTTTTTTTTTCCTTCGTGCAGTGGTCAATGGGAGTTCCAGAGCGAATACTATGCTCTTTTTCTCATATGTGTCTTAGGAATAGCTGATGAGTCAAAAAAGTCAGTTCCTTGCACTGGGGGGGGGGGGTTCTGTCTTTTGCAGGCGGAGTTCCTACAAATCGGAAATGAAAACCCCAAAATTGCTATTTTTTTCTATATCAAAGGCTGCCTTATTGCCTTCTTAACAGTGTTTTAGTGGGAACAACCTAACTTCGTAAAAACCTTTTTCTATTTCAGTTAATAATGGGTGTTATTTAATTTGGAAAAAACCGAAATGTTCAATGATGGGTTATAAGATAGCCAAGGACTTCTGTGTTTATATCGAGTAGGCTATTACATGTCTAGGTTCTTTTAACCGTTGTACAATAGAGATGCCTGGATCAACTGGCTGGGTGGTAAGAATCCTAGATTTGGTCGACTGAGCGAGCTTCTTAATCTGTGCACCCATTCAGCCTTAAAAACTCGGCTGCCCTAAACTGAGCCCAAATATTCTACCGACCCTATATAAACGTGGGAAGGTGGCGTTGGGGTAGGTTGTATCGGGAAGAGGAGGTGAGAAAAAGCTGTTTACGGGTAGCATCATTCTCCATCAACCAGAGATTCTGGATTTGACTTCTGGCTCATCCAACTGGTTTGACGGTAAGAGTCGGAGTTCAATACAGTCCTGCGTGTACAAGTGAGAAGAAGAACCAGGTGAAGAAAACCATGTGTTTATCAGTATCTGGAGACTATTTGGATGAAACAAAGTACAGCAACGGCTGCCACCTGGGCGACTGCCCAAATTGCAAATCAGTAGTGATTGATGATAAACGGTAAGTTTTTCATGGAATCCGGGATCCGAACCGTGACCGCCTTCGCGACAAGCTCGTCACATTGTTGCAGTCGTAGCCAAAGACAAAATTTAACAGCTGCATTTTAGATAGAAAGTTGTCAATGCAGTCTATCATTACGATTACACCACCAGTATAAGGCAACTCTACAAGAATCTTCCCTAACTAGATGCCACTTTTTAGTAAATGATGCTGGACCAAGTGACTCGGACAGTAGAACGCTGGCCTACATTACTTTCGGACCGGTATCAGTGTTTTGACGTCGTGCTAACTCAGGTTCTTCTCGGCGACGATGGAATAGGAAAAGCGTAGGATAAGGAAGGAAGCAGCCGTGGCCTTAATTAAAGTACAACCCTAATATTTACCTAGTGTGAAAATGAGAAACCACGAAAAACTATTTTCAGTGCTGCCAATCGTGTGATTCGAACCCAACATCTCCCGAATGCAAGTTCACAGCTACGCGGCTAGCATCATGCAGCCAAACTCGCTCGGTGCTGGCTGGGCTTCTGAGCTCAAGCTGGCGAGCCCGATCTGAATCGGTGGATTGTTATTTAAAGGTGCTCAGATGTGTCAGCTTCGTGTCTGTAGATTTACTGGCATATAAAGGAACTCGTTTGGGACAAAATTCCGGCACCTCGGCGTCTCCGGAAACCACAAAAATTGTAAAACTAATAATATTATTCAGTGAATGAGCCATACCTTCTTATGCTATTTTTCCACGTCGCGTTAACACAGACAGGTCTCATGGCGACGGTGAGATACGTAGAGGCTAGGACTGGGAAGGTTGACCACGGCCTTAATTAAGGTATAGTCCCAGCATTTGGCTAGTATGAAAATGAGTAGGACCACGGAAAACTATATTGAAGATTGCTAACAGTGGGGTTCGAATTCGCCCTCTCCAGAATGCAAGCTTACAGCTACGTGACCCAAACCACGTGGTTTAATTGCTCAGTTCCATAAAAACTAATTGGCGCTAAAACGACAACCATTAAGTTTCGTGCGGCTACAGCTACCCTCCGACGAAGGTGGGCGGCATCTGCCATGCATGGGAAACTGCGTGGGGAAGAAGTGTGATACATACGTTGCAGGAATGTTGGGGACAGCACCAACATTCAGTCCCAGAGCCCATTCATCGCATCCGAAACGAAGGTCAAGACGCTAATCATTCGGTCACGGAGACGGATCAAACAACAGAGAGATAGTACATTCCCAGCACAGTTCGGAATAGTCATTCTCATTGGAGTTTATGTCGGCGCCAGGAGAGCACGCTGGCACTATGTGACCGTCCAGCAGGTAAACCAGTCAAGGTCAGAGTTTCACTAATTTATGTGTTGCAACGTTCGCTTGTCACGCCTGAATGTTCAGGACAAATCAAACGCCCACCGTGAATACTTGCCAACACGTCTACAGTACAAGGGCGTCCACGTTCATGCCATACTCTTGTTATAATAATAATAATAATAATAATAATAATAATAATAATAATAATAATAATAATAATAATAATAACTAACGTGCCGTCAATATAGCGTGGCAACGCCACAACAATGGCACACTTTTGCACTGAAGGAGAGTTCTTTGCGTATCAATAAATCATCTACCGGGCGAGTTGGCCGTGCGCGTAGTGGCGCGCGGCTTGTGAGCTTGCATCCGGGAGATAGTAGGTTCGAATCCCACTATCGGCAGCCCTGAAAATGGTTTTCCGTGGTTTCCCATTTTCACACCAGGCAAATGCTGGGGCTGTACCATAATTAAGGCCACGCTCGCTTCCTTCCAACTCCTAGGCCTTTCCTATCCCATCGTCGCCATAAGACCTATCTGTGTCGGTGCGACGGAAAACCATTTTCAGGGCTACCGACAGTGGGGTTCGAACCTACTATCTCCCGAATACTGGATACTGGCCGCACTTAAGCGACTGCAGCTATCGAGCTCGGTCATGAATATTTAAAACATTCACACTGGGACATATGGTATACATTTGATAGAAATGCCTGGGAGCATAATAGAATGTACCGTCATCTAAAACAAAAGATGTATTTTTCGCGAGGGAAGGTCAGATTGGTAATAACGTACAAGTAATAAAAAAGACTTTACTTTTTTAACAATTTGTTTTAAGTCGCACCGACACCGATAGGATTTATGGCGGAGGGGGGTTGGCCGTGCGGAAGGGGCGCGCAGCTGTGAGCTTGCATCCGTAAGATACTGGGTTCGAACCCCAGTGTCGGCAGCCCCGAAATTGAGTTTTCCGTTTTTTCCCCATTTCCACACCAGGCAAATGGTGGAGCTGTACCTTAAGGTCACGGTCGCTTCCTTCCCACTCCTAATTCACAATACAAACGTAACCGTAAACTTTACAACGTAACGTACCCGCAAAATTAACGTAAAATTTGTGCTATTCACAATGGAGGAACGTAACATGAACGTAAAGAGTACACAGCAGCCAATCAAAACAATGTCATGTTATTTAGCACGGAAGTCGGGTTTTAGGCTATCTCGCAGTTTCGATGGAAGTCTCGATGGAATCAAACAACGTGGTAGCGGAATTCATATTACTTCAAACATCTATTGTTTTGCTCGTGGGAGCTGTGTATCTGAATAGGCGAACTAAACAAAGGTGCAGAATATGGGTCTACCCTTGAATCAAAGAAGGTTATCTCAGGGCGATATCGGTAATCTACTGTAAGAAATAACCCTCATCAGTTCGCTTTGTACACGCGGATGAAACCTGAACTTTTTGATACACTCTTACGATTTGATTCCCCTTTGCTAATAAAAAGAACGGTAAGGTCTCCTTTACCGACATCTATGCGCCTAGCTATCACACTCCGATGAGATGTTCGGATGATATCGTTTTCGTGAACTAGTAGTCTGTCAATGTTAAGAAATATACAGGGATTGTCAATCGCCAGCGCTGCGAGCTGGTCTCCCGTCAATTACAGTCAGATTTCATTGCTACAGCATACTTATTTCCACGTATTCTCTTTCGGTAGAGCGTCTTTGTAATTCATTTTCATTTTATCATAAATACACACAAAGATTATTTTGAAAGAGGATTACAAGTGTTTCACCGAAAGAAGGCATTATATCGCACACAAAATACAATGTTTACGTCTGCTCTGATTGGCTGGTTCTTAAATTTAACGTAAAATAAACGGCAAGAGCTTAGAGTTTGCAGTCCCTTAATTTTACGGACTCGCAGTTAAGTTAACGTCGGCGCAATGTGAATGGTTTCATCAGATAACATGGCCGCAAACTTCCAAGTTAACGCTAACTTAGTTTACCTTACGTTTGCGTTGTGAATGGGGCTTAAGCCTTTCCTATACAATCGCCATCATGAGACCTATCTGCGTCGGTGCAACGTAAACAATTTTTTTTTTTTTTTGCTAGTGACTTTACGCCGCACCGACACAGATGGGTCTTATGGCGACGATGGGATAGGAAAGGCCTAGGAGTTGGAAGGAAGCGGCCGTGGTCTTAATTAAGGTACAATCTCAGCATTTACCTGGTGTGAAAATGGGGAAAAAACAGTAAACCATCTTCAGGGCTGACGACAGTGGGATTCGAACCCACTATCTCCCGGATGCAACCTCACAGCCTCGCGCCCCTGACTGCACGGCTAACTCGCCCGGTAAACAAATTGTTAGGATTTATGGCGAGGAGTGGGAAGGAAGCGGCCGTGGCCTTAAAGTACAGCCCCGGCATTTGCTGATGTGAAAATGGGAAATCGCGGAAAACCATCTTCATGGTTGCCGACAGTGGGATTCGAACCCACTGTCTTCCGAGTGCAAGCCCACAGTGCGCGACCCTAACCGTACGGCCAACTCGCTCGGTACGATTTTACTACTACTGCCTATATATGAAAATAATTCTTTAGTGTTTGTAACCACGTCTTAAGAAGTATAGTGTAAAGCGTATTCAATGGAATAAGAACAGAAGGAAGCGTTCTCACCTTACCCCCCCCCCCCACACACACACACCAGCAAATTGTCCGTCTAAATACTGAAACTCCATGGCTACATGGTTTGCGTGCTGGTCTTTGGTCACAGGGGATCCGGGTTCCATTCCAGGCAGGGTCGAGAATTTTAACCACGACTGGGTGTATGGGTCATCATCATCATTATTTTATCCTTATTACGACGCGCAGATCACCTACGAGGGTCAAATCAAAAGACCTGCACCTGGCGAGCCGAACATGTCCTCGGACACTCATGGCAATAAAAGCCATACGCCATTTCATTTCATCGAAAAATTGCCTCATGTCAAGTCCCTAGGATGCTGGGTAAGACTAGAATGGGCTCCGGAAGTAGAAATCGTCATTGCAAGAAGCATGTTTCTGAAATTAAAACAATTTGCGTGCAACTAACAGTGAGACCTCCGACCGGAAACTCGTCGTGTAGTGAAGTGTTCCGTGTTACCGGTGCTGCTTTATGGTGTCGAAGAATCGACACTAATGGCTTCGTCCCTCAACCGGAAAGATCGGTCTGTAAGGCCACTATGTTATTTTATTTCTCCGATATTGGCAACGATGACGAACGATATACTTTCTCTTTCGAGCTGTGTGCTCTTTGATCTTTCGTCTAATAATGAGCTTTAGCGTGTTTGTTGTCTCAAAACTACTTAGTGCATTGTTATAGGCGTTCTTTGTCAAATATGTCATTCCTCTGTGCCAAGTTTGTCCTCCTTACAGACCGGTATGTCGAATAACGTATTTTATCAATTACAACATATCTGTTAGTTCAATTTGAGCTTGATTTTTCTTAGGTAATTGGTGTTTATTGTATTCCGAAGACATCGAAAAAGTATTCCACCATACTGCAGCGGCAACGACACAAAATGATGTTGAATTTCGCACGAGATTGGAAGAATGGTTGGAAGATGATAACGATGAGGTGAAAGGGAGCGACTCTTCAGAGACCCAGATTTTATTTATAATCACTAATCAGCAACGCTGGTCAGAACATTACATATGATTCAGATACCCAGTTGTTAGAAGACGGCATGCTGAACCCTGACGAAGCCAGCCATAAGGATAGAGATGACAACTACAACCGCTTCACTTGACACTCCTCCAATAAATGATGCGTACCTAGGTAAAAATAAATTTGTTTGGTACAGCCAGCTGCAAACTCAAACTAGAAAAATACTCGCACACAATATTATTCGAGGTCTGCTTGGCCTTACCGCCTCTGCTAATGCCTTGAGTAATTTTGAACTGCAAGTTTGTAATTCTGACCATTTTGTATATTAGTTCATTCATTTAGAGTGTACCAATTTATAGCAAAATGTGTTTACATTTACATACATACATACATACATTCAATATCATTATAGACCGTTATGCACTTCAGCGTTCAGTCTGCAAGCCTCTGTGAATTTACTAAATGTCGCCACAATCTTCTATTTGCAACTAGTGCAGTGGCCTCATATAAGTTACCTCTTATCTTTAAATAGTTAGAAACTGAGTCTAACCATCGTCGTCTTGGTCTCCCTCTACTTCTCTTAACCTCTATAATAGAGTCCATTATTATCCTGGGTAACCTATCCTCCTCCATTCGCCTCACACGACCCCACCACCGAAGCCGGTTTATGCGTACAGATTGATCCATCGAGTTCATTCCTAGCTTAGCCTTTATCTTCTCATTCCGAGTACCCTCCTGCAATTGTTCCCACCGGTTTTTACCAGCAATCATTCCTGCTACTTTCATGTCTGTTACTTCTACCTTATGAATAAGATATCCTGAGTCCACCCAGCTTTCGCTCCCGTAAAGCAAAGTTGGTCTGAAAACAGACCGATGTAAAGATAGTTTCGTCTGGGAGCTGACTTCCTTCTTACAGAATGCTGTTGATCGCAACTGCGAGCTTACTGCGTTAGCTTTACTACACCTTGATTCAATCTCATTATATTACCATCCTGGGAGAACACACAAACTAAATACTTGAAATTATCGACCTGTTCTAGCTTTGTATCACCAACCTGACATTCAATTCTGTTGAATTTCTTACCTACTGACATCAATTTAGTCTTCGAAAGGCTAATTTTCATACCATACTCATTGCACCTATTTTCAAGTTCTAAGATATTGGACTGCAGGCTTTCTGCACAATCTGCCATTACGACTAAGTCGCCAGCATAGGCCAGACCGCTTACTACATTTCCATCTGAATGAATCCCTCCCTGCTACTTTATACCTTTCAGCAGATGATCCATGTAAACTACGAACAGCAAAGGTGAAAGATTACAGCCTTGTCTAACCCCTGCAAGTACCCTGAACAAAGAACACATTCTACCATCAATTCTAACTGAAGCCCAATTGTCAACATAAATGCCTTTGTTTGATTTTAATAATCTACCTTTAATTCCATAGTCCCCCAGTATGGCGAACATCTTTTCCCTCGGTACCTGTCATATGCTTCCTCTAGATCTACGAAACATAAACACAGCTATCTGTTCCTCTCGTAGCATTTTTCAATTACCTGGCGCAAACTAAAAATCTGACCCTGACAGCCCCTCTGTGGTCTGAAACCACACTGGTTTTCATCCAACTTCTTCTCAACCACTGACCGCACCCTCTCTTCCAAGATGCCAGCGAATACTTTGCCTGGTATACTAATCAATGAGATACCTCGATAGTTGTTGCAATCCTTCCTGTTCCCTTGCTTGTAGATAGGTGCAATTACTGTTTTTGTCCAGTCGGAAGGTACCTTACCTACACTCCCTGCTAATCTTACTACTCTACGAAGCCATCCCTGCCTTCCCACTATACTTCACCAATTCAGGTCTAATTTCATCTATTCCTGCTGCTTTATGACAATGGAGTTTATTTACCATCTTTTCCACTTCCTCAAGCGTAATTTCACCAACATAATTTTCCTCCTCCCCATGAGCTTGGCTGTTCGCAAAACCACCAGGAAGATTTCCTTTTACGTTATGAGTTCACCGGAATTACCCAAAACATCGTTCATTTCCTTTTTCCCTTCCTTCCTAAGATTATTACTGTCCAGAAAGGTTTCCCCTGCTGCTTGACCTAGCCTTTCCAGGTGATTACCAAAATCTTCCCATGACTTCTTTTTGGATTCAACAACTATTTGTTTCGCTCTGTTTCTTTCGTATACGTACAATACCCTGTCTACATCGGCTCTTATTTGGAGCCATTTCTGATAAGCCTTCTTGTTACGTTTACAAACTGCTCTCACTTCATCATTCCACCAAGGTTAGCTTTTTCTCATCTTTACACACAGTCGTTCCTAGGCATTCCCTTGCGGTTTCTACTACAGCATCCCTGTATGCCACACATTCTCTTTCTATATCCTGAACCTGCTTACTGTCTAATGTTCAAAACTTCTCATTAATCATATCCATGTACTTCTGTCTAATTTCCTCGTCCTGGATATTTTCTACCCTTATTTTTTTTGCAGACAAATTTCACTTTCTCTATCCTAGGCCTAGAGATACTTAGTTCACCACAGATCAGATAGTAGTCTGTATCATCGAAAAATCCCCGGAAACTTCGTACATTCGTAACAGACTTCCTGAATTCGAAGTCGGTTAAGATATAGTCTATTATGGATCTGGTACCCCTAACCTCCCACGTGTAGCGGTGAATAGCCTTATGTTTGAAGAATGAATTTGTAACCGCTAATCCCATACTAGCACAGAAGACCAGCAAACGCTTCCCATTCCCATTAGCTTCCATATCTTCCCCACATTTTCCAATCACTATTTCGTATCCTTCAGTTCGATTTTCAACTCTCCCATTGAAATCGCCCATTAGCACTATCCTATCCTTGCTGTTCACCCTGACTACGATGTCACTCAATGCTTCATAAATCTTGTCAACTTCATCCTCATCTGCACCCTCACATGAATACACTGAGACAATTCTCGTCCTAAGTCCTCCCACTGCCAAATCTACCCACATCATTCGCTCATTTACATGCCTAACAGAAACTAAGTTGCGTGCAATGGTATTCCTAACAAACAGCCCTACCCCATACTCTGCCCTTCCCTCCGTCAAGTACACTTTATAATCTCCTATCTCTTCCTCGTTATCTCCTCATACCCGAATATCGCTTACTCCTAGCACATCCAGGTGCATCTTTTTTGCTGACTCAGCCAGTTCAACTTTCTTCCATAAGCCCCATTAATATTGATAGCTCCCCATCGAATTCGATTTCGTTCGCCAAGTTGTTTCCAAGGAGTCCCTCACCTGTCAAGTGGGAGTGGGACTCCGTTACTCCGATAGGTCCGAGGCTTGCTTAAAATGTTCTGAGCTCGGTAAATTCATGAAGCAGGATGCTACCCTATTTGCACATAGTCCAAGTGAGGATCTCTCCTCTAACTGGTTAGGGGCCACGGTGGATTGTATAGTCCTAGCCGTCTGAGCACAAGGAGGGCCATGACTCAGAATATGTCCGAGATGCCCATTCCCATTCCATAGCAATTGGTATCCGGATTCTCACGACCACTTACTAGACCACTCAGCCGTTGCCCATGGTTCACGAACTAGGACGTGACTACAGTAAACCACACCATGTTTTCATGGTTTAAAATATATTATCACGAGCTAAACATGCATGGATTTTACGTGGTGTCAGTAGTTACACGAGTCCGGTCTCTGAGACCAATGTTACTGTCAGCGTGTTATTTAAAGAGGTCTTTTGGGTAGAGAATAAACAGACTTCAGGCCTCTGACATGTGGGTGTACCGTAGAATGTTCAAGATCCCATGCGAAAAGCAGGAAAGCAGCCTCTTTTCGGTCACTACTTCCAAAATAACAAACATGGCCTCATACAACTGATAACGGAAGGCAAGATAGAAGGGAAGCGTGGGCGTGGGCTAAGATAAAGGAAACTTAAAAATCTCGTATCCCAACCATCCTCCTAACACACTGACAGCTACGGCCAACAACTTTAACCTTCTTGGTAAACAAATTATAGAAGGTGAGGGAAATATAACTCAACATACACCTCCTAAAATTGCTATCATCACTACCACCATAATTCATCCTTCGTTATTTAGGGGATGAAATGAAGTAGAACCTCCGGCAATGCTTCGAAAATTATAATGCGGCAACTCTAATAAAGGAAACACAAAATAGGAAAACTCATTCCACGAAGTTCGTCAACCTTCTGCGAGGAGACGGTACCGGAAGAAGAAGAATAAGAAGACTTTCCTTCAGTGCTCTAATTTTTTAATTTATAAGAGTTGGTACAATGTTTTCGCCGTGATTTGCTATGTTATCGGCTTTTAATTTTTTTTGTTTGCTATGGTCTGTTTTAAACTAGCATAAAAAAACACTCAAAATGTGTTTGTACCGTTGCTACGTTCACTGCCATTGTAGACTACAATCTCTTATCTTCTGTTACTCTTGATTATTTCGAACTCCATATTTATAGAATGTTGACAAGGTTAAATTTTGTAAACACAAAAGAATACACCAACACAATATCCATTCACTACTAATGTGGGTACTTATTCAAAGGAATATGCCAATTACTAAGTCATGGCAACACAAACATACACAGTTTGGAGCGGCGTAACACAGCACGTGCAGCGTTGCCACATGAAGCATGTTTATTTCGTAACGAGCGTAAATTAACAGAAAAAGTACGATGAAATGAAATACGTATCCTAAAAGAAAAGTGCGACCAAAGTAACGCTGCGCTTCAGACACGGATTTCTTGCATTTAGGCATTGTTTAAAGCCGGGATTTTATCCCACAACTTTGAACGTACGACACGAGGGTATGACTGGCTACTATATTGTAGCACACTGCTGTTCGTATTGTAAAAACGGAAGGAAAGTCTTATCGTCTCTTCGCAGAAGGTTGACGACCATCGAGGAATGATTTTTCCTATTTTGTCTTTCCTGTATTAGAGTTGCCGCATTGTGGTTGTCGAAGCATTGTCGGAGGTTCCGCGTCGAGGATAATCTTGTTAGCGTAAAAATCTCTCCTATTCATTCAGATGGGATAGGTCATTCGGCGCGTGCAGTAGCTCAACAAGGTGTACTCAAATATTGTATGCGCTATCTTGATTGAGTAAATATTATACAGTAGTGCTATGACTTAAAAAATAAACTGTAATCACAGAAAACAATTTGCGGTATGATGGCATACACTGTGTAAAATGCAGATATGCTCATAAATATATAAAACTGAGCACTACACAATTAGCTACCCTACAAATTAAACCGAAATGTCCTTCTTTCGCGTGACAGCACGCTAGGAGTTCTCAATTTGAGACGATATAGACGAGGCCCCGTTGTGTTCTATTGCTTCCATTAACTTACATCAGGCTACAATTGCTTACCTTTCCCGACCAAGCCCTCTTTGTCAATTCTCGTTCTTGAAAAAAATTAAATGGCGTATGGCTTTTAGTGCCGGGAGTGTCCGAGAACAGGTTCGGCTCTCCAGATGCAGGTCTTTTGATTTGTTGCCCGTGTGTATGTTGGGTATTCAGCCCGAAGGCTGGTTTGATCCTCTGCAGCTCCGCCAACAGCTGTCATAAATAGCCTAGGCGTCACCGAAGAGGCGTACTAGGGAAATGAGGAGTGAGGTAGTTTCCCGTTGCTTTCCTCACCGAGCCAGCCTCTGCTATTACATATCAGTCTGCCAAGCCCACTGAAATGCATGCACCAACTGACCCTATGAGCGATATTTTGACACCATTCATAACAGGGACTGGCTGCATAAGCAATGGTATTACTAGCATCACTCATACCTCAGTCACTTTCATATTGTCAAAGCCAAGGATGAGACTGAGACAGGTCAATGAAAGTAACAAATTTGATATAGCCCATACCAGAAGACATAGTGCACTGTAAACACTACATCTCACCAGCAAAGGCCGTATTGTACACGCACGCACATTAATGGTGTCCCGACATAAACAATCAACACTGCCCCACTCCAGTACTGAAAAGGAGGGGAAGGGAGTGAACAGGTAGTGCTGAATACACAGTTGTATATTCCGGCGTTATACTGTAACATTGTAATAAGATGGCTCCTATCCTATCACAGGTGAATCGAGGACGTATTATTGGCATGTGGGAGGCTCACATGGTCCCCCAAGCAATAACACAAGCAATACCATGCAGTCTTAAGACAGTTTGGAGATGGATAGAAATATGACAAGAACGAAGTGAAGAAGGATTGGTAGACCCGATTTAACGCAGCTACAAAATATTCCTAACTAGTATAAAATACTTTTCGGTTAAAAACCTCCTTTACCTCATAATACTGTAATTATAAGAGTAGGTTACTCTTTAATTTTTATGTTAAAATGCTATTTGTTCGGGGCGTCGACCTATAGAGTTCTTTTGCCCCTACTTGCACAATATATGAACCTCCATGTAATTGGAATTGCGGAAGTGTTGAGTGTTGAATGTGAGAAACGTTAAGGACGACACAAACACGCAGTCTCCAGGCCAGGGATATAATCATTTACGATTAAAACCCCCTGACCCGGCCGGGAATCGAACCCGGGGTGGCCGGACGCGTTATCCCGTACACCGCGAGGCCGGACAAGTAGGTAACCTAATGCTGTACTTCAATACATCTGTAACTGTGCCCATTTCGATCACAACCAAGTCTTGTAGCGGGCTGTCTGCATGCAGTCCATGCAGCAATGCGTTAAGCGAGAAGGTGAGTCATTGTGCCTTCGACACTACCCCTTCACTCTCTCCCCTTCTTTTCAGTACTGGAGTGGGTCAGTGTTGATTGTTTATGTCGTGACACCATTAATGTGCACGTCTGTACAGAAATGTGGTAAATAAATAATACTAATACAGATGCCAGGTCTTTTGATTTGCTGCCTGTAGGCCTGCGCATCGTGACGATAATGAAATTATGGTGAAGACGACACATAACCCAGTCCCCGTGCCAGCGGAATTAACTAGTTATGCTAAAATTCCCGACCCTGCTGGGAATCGAACCCGGGACGCCTGTGACCAAAGGCCAGCACACTAACCATTTAGCCATGGAGTCTCGTTCTTATTTGACCACGGCGGTAAATTCTTACTTGACCACAACGGTATAAGCGTTACGAATCCTAGCCTTTAATTTACCGACACTGATAGGTCTTATGGCGACGATGGGACAGGAAGGAGCTAAGAGTGGGAAGGAAGCGGCCGTGGCCTCAAGGTACAGCCCCAGCATTTGCCTGGTGTGAAAATGGTAAACCATGGAAAACCATTTTCAGGGCTGCCGACAGTGGGGTTCGAACCTACTATCTCCCGAATACTGGATACTGGCCGCACTTAAGCGACTGCAGCTATCGAGCTCTGTACAGATAGGTCTTATGGCGAGGATGGGAGAGGAAAGGCCTAGGAATGGGAAGGAAGACGCCGTGGCCTTGATTAAGGTACAGTCGCAGCATTTGCCTGGTGTGAAAATCGGAAACCACGGACAACCATCTTCAGGGCTGCCGACAGTGGTGCTCTAACCCACTATCTCCCGGATGCAAGCTCACAGCTAAACACATCATCGCACAGAACTACACATTGAATGTGAGGCAAAATGCCTATGCTTCATTTCCACAAATATAAGGCAAAAGATTTAATATTAATTTCGGAGTCTTAGGATTATATGCAACAAAGATATGTTTGCCTATTTTAATGTATAATGCCTATGAATGCCTAATTGGTTCCCGATTACGAAATGATCATTGGATTAAATAGGATTGAAAACAGCAAGAATGGACTTTTTAATTTCCGAAATTTCGCAACACATCCTCATTGCAAATATGGGACTTGAAGGTCGAGTTTCCAAAGGACGGTCGGGTGTCAATGACCTGTAATCCCGCGGTTCTAATCTCGCCCCATGCACGTTGGATTTATGAAATTAAATGAAAAGTCACGTCTCAGTAGTTCGAAACCCACGTAAAACTGGAGGTCGTACGTCTAAGATCGCGATATTACCTAAAAAGGAATGTAAAACTCAAACTTCCTTGCTCATTTTTTACCACAAAATCAGGTGAAGTGATTGTGTTCACCAGAAAATCTCAATTTCTAACAACGATCCGATGCTCTCCTTTTGGTTACTCCTGTTTATCAACTTGCATGTTTCATTGCTCTTCACCTTCCCGTTTACTCCCCCTCCAGCTAGGGGACTGATTCATTCATCGTTCGTTCGTTGTCGGTGCTGAGAGGCGGTGTGTGCAACGGAACAGTTGCACAGGATTACAACACGCTATCCAGAGCGAGACTGAGAGTTGGCAAAACTTAAAACGCATTTCAAATTTAAGAGCGATTTTTCTCGTATCGTTGGAGTTTCTGTAGATTCTCGCACAATATTGTCTCGGTGCCATTCGGAGTATGAAAATCAAATTCTTTCATAAGTGTGGTGTTAATATTTCGTCAATGTGTGTAATACTTTACGTACCTAAATAACCTTGTAAGAGCCTCAGGGTTGTGGACTCTTACCTGATTGTGACTCGCGGGCTGACATGTTCTGACAGTATAGCGCTAGATTTCAGAGGCCGAGTCTGTGGGTTCGACTCCCGTTCAGTCCATTGGTATTTGAAGGTGCTCAAATACGACAGCCTCGTGTCAGTATATTCACCGGCACCCACGTAGAGGAACTCCTGCAGGACAAAATTACTGGCATCTCGATGGGCACCAAAAACCGTAAAATTAGTTACCGAGACGTAATACCAATAACAGTATTATTATTATTGTTATTATTATTTGCTAATTGCTTTACGTCGCTCCGACACAGGTAGGTCTTATGGCGACGATGGGAGAGAAAAGGCCTAGGAGTTGGAAGGAAGCGGCCGTGGCCTTAATTAAGGTACAGCCCCAGCATTTGCCTGGTGTGAAAATGGTAAACCACGGGAAAATCATCTTCAGGGCTGCCGACAGTGGGATTCAAACCCACTATCTCTCGGATGCAAGATCACAGCCGCGCGCCTCTAACCGCACGGCCAACTCGCCCGGTATTATTATTATTATTATTATTATTATTATTATTATTATTATTATTATTATATTCATAATTCCCGAGTAAATTGCTTTTTCTGGGGATACCTAGTGTTTATAGTGTACTATGTTTTCTGATATGGGCCAGAACAAATTTGTTACTTTCACTGACCTGTCTCTGTCTCATCCTTGGCTTTGGCAATATGAAAGTGATTGAGGTTTGAGCAATGGCATTCCTTACGCAGCCAATCCCAGTACGAATCGTGTGAAAATGCCCCTCATAGGGTCGGTTGCTGCATGCATTTCAGTGGTCTTGGCAGACTGATATTAATAGCAACTTGTGGCTCAGCGAGGAAAGAAACGGTAAACTACCTAACTTTTCATTTTCCCTGTAGCCTCTTCAGTGTCGACCACGCCACAGCTGATGGCTGAACTGTTAAGGATCAAACCAGCCTTCAGGCTGAAAACTCAACATATATTAATAAAACAACGAGAATATTGGCGCACAGGAGGTGAAATATTGTTGCTGCGCAAGGGTGTGCGGGTGGGGATCAATATTTGAGACGGATTTTCTCTTCATTCTTTGGAGAGAAATGGCGTATGGCTTTTAGTGCCGGGAGTGTCCGAGGACATGTTCTTTGGAGAGAAAGAATCAGCAATATTATTCGTAGTCTGTAGTGTCGACCAGAGGCATATACCGATCATCTTGATTTATTGGTTTTAAATTCATTCCTTTGCAACGTCGATATATATTTCACTCCATTATGCAATATATTTATTTATTTATTTTTGCTATGGGCTTTACGTCGCACCGACACAGAAAGGTCTTATGGCGACGATGGTATAGGAAAGGCCTAGGAGTTGGAAGGAAGCGGCCGTGGCCTTAATTAAGGTACAGCCCCAGCATTTGCCTGGTGTGAAAATGGGAAACCACGGAAAACCATTTTCAGGGCTGCCGATAGTGGGATTCGAACCTACTATCTCCCGGATGCAAGCTCACAGCCGCGCGCCTCTACGCGCACGGCCAACTCGCCCGGTGCAATATTTATTAGGCCTATAACTAATACAAATCATCACTCCTAATACAATCTGAGAAATGAACTCGATCTGAACATCTCTTCTACGGTCGCCCTCCTCGTTACGGATTTTCTTCCTCCGTCCAAGATTCGGGGTCGAATCCAGGCAAAGTCAGTAGGTATTGAAGTAATGATAAGGTATACCGTGCCAGCAATTTGCAGATACCTACGTTAAAGAAATCCATCCAAAGGAAAACGCGACACCTTACATCTCTTAAAACAATGAGGCGGGACGGGTCGAGTTGCGCGCATCGGGTCATTCATCCTAAGTTTTATTGCATTCGTTAATGAGCCGAAGAGAAGGGTGGGGAGTCGTCTTGGCAAGAGATGATTCCATGGGTAAACCCTCCCGAGAACGGATTCGATGTTCTCTTCAGAGTTGTGTGTGAAAAAGTGACTCCGTGAAGAGGCATAATCGGGATATATATACACCGATGAGCCATTGCATTACGACCACTTTCCTAATGCGATGTAGGACCACCTTTTGCCTGCAGAACAGCGGCCACTCGGCGAGGAATGGATTCGACAAGGTGGCGGAAGGTATCTGGGCTATCCGGTTCCACAAGCGCAACAGCAGATACTCCAGTTGGCGTACACTGCCGGGAAGTGGTGATGTAGCACGAAAACTCTTCCCCAAATCAGACCACAAATGCTCAGTGGGGTTCATATCAGGACTATGTGGGGGCCACGGCATTTAAGCATATTCCTCGAAACAGTTCTTTATAATTTTTGGCAGTGTCCACAGTGCACTGTCCTGTTTGAAGTGGTCGTCACCATCAGATACTGCAGACTTGAACGGATGGACTTGTTCCGAATAACGTCCAGATACCGAATAGCAATCTTTTTCCAACCATCTACAGTCAAGTGGTGATTATTGTGAGCCAATCTATTGAGCTGAATCACCCACTCAGCAGTCCAATGCACAGCTGTATTCGATGAACCGTATGCTTGGGAAATATTCGCCTGGTCATCACCGTTGTACCTGTGGGGCGATTTCTCCAACTGTGGCTCCGCAGTCGCTCGGAACAATGCGCGACAGCTTCCGATGATTTCTGGCACCAATGAGCCGCTGTCGTCATACAGATGGACGATACGTCGTCTCCTCATCGTTGTACCATTTTCGGTGAGAGCTCACAACAGCGGTACGAGATCACTCCACACGCCGCGTCGTTTCAGAGTTGCTGGAACCAAGGCGCCATGTCATCACAGCTTGCCCTATGCCAAAGGCGGGGAGATCGGCAGCTTTTCCCATTTGGACGTCGGAGACACTACTAACAGCAAGCCTGTCGACCTGCCCTATACATACCATGCTATCAGCAGCATAGGCTACTCTCCCCGCTCCAGACGTGCCTAATATTCCCTGGTCGGGGTGGTCATATTGCAATGGTTCATCGGCGTATGATGTTCATATAGTCTACAGCGAGAAGGATACAGAATTGCAAGTTGTAGGCAACTATATATTTCGTAAGCGTGATCTAAGGCAGTGTAATCAAAAGTGGAAGTCTGCGCATTTATTTACGAGCGCTGAGAATAACTTCATGTTTTGTGGGTATAATAATCATGAGCAAAGAACCACAATCCACAGAGAATTAATTTGTTACGGTGTAAAGAGAAAAGCGTGCGACGAAATCTGTAAACCTCCTTCAAAGATGCAATTTTTGCAAGTTGCTTTACGTCGCACCGACACAGACAGGTCTTATGGCGACGATGGAACAGGAAGGAGCTAGGAGTTGGAAGGAAGCGGCCGTGGCCTTAATTAGGTGCAGCCCCAGCATTTGCCTGGTGTGAAAATTGGAAACCACGGAAAACCATCTTCAGGGCTGCCGACAGTGGGGCTCGAACCCACTATCTCCCGAATACTAGATACTGGCCGCAATAAAGCGACTGCAGCTATCGAGCTCGGTCCTTCAAGGATGGTCAGACAGGAAATTCTGGGAGCTACTGAACAGACTGCGAGGAGTCTACTGAGTAATAAATACTGATGTACACAAGAATTGCCTGAAACAATGCGGCCACGAAACGAAGAAATTAGCCACTCCACCAAGACATATTTTATAATTTTCAAACAGCCGAACATGTCAGTGTAGAAATCGCAGTAAGTGGAAAATGATCTAATTACAGTTATAACACGATGAACGCAATTAGATCCGTTTAGGAGTGGGAAGAGTAACAGAACTTAACAGGGCTACTTCTTTTCGGAATATTCCACCGTATAGAAATCACACGTCCGCCTCTCTGGTGTAGTGGTTAGCGTGATTAGCTGCCACCCCCGGAGGCCCGGGTTCGATTCACGGCTCTGCGACGAAATTTGAAAAGTGGTACGATGGCTGGAACGGGGTCTACTCAGCCTAGGGAGGTCAACTGAGTAGAGGTGGGTTCGATTCCCACCTCAACCATCATGGAAGTGGTTTTCCGTGGTTTCCCACTTCTCCTCCAGGAAAATGCCGAGATGGTACATTACTTAAGGACACGGCCGCTTCCTTCCCTCTTACTTGTCTATCCCTTCCAATCGTCCCATCCCCCACCAAGGCCCCTGTTCAGCACAGCAGGTGAGGCCGCCTGGGCGAGGTACTGGTCACTCTCCCCAGTTGTATTCCCCGACCCAATGTCTCACGCTCCAGGACACTGCCCTTGAGGCGGTAGAGGTGGGATCCCTCGCTGAGTCCGAGGGGAAAACCAACCCTGGAGGGTACGCAGGTTAAGGAAGAAAAAAAAAAAAACAGAAATCACAAGGGCAGTTAAGATACACCCGATGAGGAGTTAAACGCATTCCATTATCTGTGTGACTGCCACTATGACTGTGTGTGGGATGGTAGTGCTGAAGAGGGAAGAGCTATTTGTAGTACGGTACCCCTCGATTTTCTCGAGAACTAGTATAGGCTACTGTACAAGACTGGAGGAGATTAATAAAACATGATCGGAAAATAGTTGTGAAACGAACAGGTAAAGCTCAAAGTTTTGAGACCAAGCTCCTCCACAATGATCAACCGTCACCTCATCAGGACCCAGGCAGCCATTTGAATTAGTCCTCTAAGAACTAGGGCGTTTTACTTTTAACTGTTAATTGACATTAAAATAAAAGTTATTCAGATCATATGTTAGGCAACACAGGGAATATTATGGAAATTTTATTGGTTTTTATGTCCCATTAACTACTTTCACAATTTTGATGTAGAACACATCTAGAGTTTCGGAAAAGTATTTGGGCCCCTGTGCGTTCCAAATACATGAGTTTTAAAATCGAAATCATTTCTAGACCACGATAGTGGTCAGTATCTCATGATGAAGAGGAAGGACCATTGCTCCAAAAACAAGTCTCTTATCTTGGTATGACGTCATCGAATGATGTATAAGCGCCGCCATCTCGAGGTACAAAAATCACCATGCCTCGCGCCAAACAGGATAGTTCTGAACTTCAGTCTGGTAGCATATCGTGTGATGTGCCATTTGATTCGTCTCAGTAAGTTTGACAGGTGTGAAGCAAAATACATGAATAAACATATGAGAAAATTGTGGTGCGACTTAGGCCTTGAGTGAAATATTTATTCCATTCGCAAAATGTCGCGACATATGTATAAGAAATTGCTTCAAAATTAACGAAAACACATTCAAGAGTATAGAGTGGCTTATCAGAATTTCAGAAACGCCGAAGTCGAACGTCAGAATACTTAGGCCCATCGAGAGTATTTCGAAGTTAAGGTAGTCTACTACTGCCCCAACGGTGGTATACTTTCTAACCCGTGCTATCTATATTATTTCGGCAATATACCCCGACAAAGTCCCGTTCAATTTTTTGGAGATACGGAGGGACCAGAATGTTGTCCTGCAGAGTTCTTTCACGCCGGTAAATCTACCGACACGAGGGTGACGTATTTCTGTTTTCTTGACCTTTTTCCCCGACTTACTGGGCTCAGCACCTGATATGGATTTGGCCCAGTTGAACTGCCGGATGCCCTTCCTTTCGCCAGCCTTATGAGGAGGGATGAATTTACAATTGGGAGTTTTTGTGGTGGCTGATACTGTGGTGTATTGTATGTACAATATAGAGACTTGTATTAAGACGAACATAAACACCCAGTCCCTGAGCTACAAGAATTAACCACACGCAGTTTAAAAAAACGCAGCCAGACTGGGATTCGAACCTAAGGCTTGTACACGACCATTCAGCCAAGGAACGAAGCTAACGTACTATATTTGGGCACCTTCAAATATCACCGGACTGAGCCGGAATCAAACCCGCAAAATAGAGCTCAGAAGACCAGCGCTCTACCTTCTACCGAACTCGGTAAAACAAAGGCAATCAACCACCACTATAATACTCTACCAGTAATTTGTTAAAACGAAATCATCTCATTGCCGGGCTGACTTCAACTTAGCCAGGTTTGATCCTGGCTCAGTCCGGTGGTATTTGAAGGTGCTTAAATACGTCAGCCTGGTGACGGTAGATTTACTGGCACGTAAAAATCTCTTACGGGACTAAATTCAGACACCTCGGCGTCTCCGAAAACCGTTAAAGTAATTAGTGGGATGTAAAGCAAATAACATTATTATTATTATTATTATTATTATTATTATTATTATTATTATTATTATTATTATTATCACCACATTCAGAATCGACCATTTGTACTTAAAAAATAACGGTAGGCCTAGATGTAATCGTGTATTTATATGTTTGATCATAGTATAACGATAACACATGTAGTTAAAATTTTCTTGGGCGACCTGTGTTACTTACTGTCCAAGCTGGTCTACTCAATTCATGGCGTTCAAGTGAATAATTTAATGAAAGAATAAACTCAGCAATGAGTGCACCGCTGTGGTCGAAGGGTCAGCAAGTCTTCCCCAAGCCGGCTAGCCTAGCTCTGATACTGGTTTGATGGGGTACACTTTAGCCTCATCCTCACACCCCTTCCTCACATGTACATCACGTCTGCTTTATTTCAGCCCCAGTTATTTACAAGTCACACGCCAGTAACAAGCACCACATAGAAATGCATTCGCTTATGTTTGTCAGACAAAATTTTGCAGGCACACACACATTACCCTAAGATGACGATCAATATGTACCAAAGCCTTAAAAAACAACTACAATTACTACTACAAACGGATCTATAGAAAAAACTTTCTCCGTTTTGAGCAAATGACAACCATTTATTTCCTAATAGTCAACGTTCGAAACAAGTTCGTCAACGGTAAAATAATATATAATAAACATCCCGCTCTCTTTTGTCACCCAGTACCCAATGATGAATGAATAAAATCGAGCTTGATTTGACTCCACTCAAAGCAAAACGCTACCAAGCACAACAGAACAAGGAAGGTGCCTACTAAAGTAATAGGCGGAAGTGGTAACCACTAGGAAATCCCTGTTCAGATTTCATGCTAGAAAAGACACTGACGTCATTTTAAACACTTCTCAAGGAAGTACTCTTTTAAGCTGTGGCTTCTGTTCTAATCTAACAGCATTGTTTTGAAAAAAATGTTCATACAATATTTTATTACCCAATTCGTATTATTTTGTTCAATCTCAGAAAACAGATTAAATAAATGCATCAATAACTTGGTTCACCCATATAGTATGGTGCTAAATCATGCTATCCTAGCAGAAATATTTCATCAGTTTCTCTAAATGCAGACAAATGCAGAATTAGTACAGCTATACACAGTACCACAGACTCCATAAAAAAATATAGCCAGTTTCTACACCAATCATGCAAGAACCGAAACGAAAGATGATCATCTTTCTGACCTTTTCCCAATTACTATGTGGATTAAGCTCTGTTTTACGGCCGGATGTCTTTCCCGACGCCAACCGTAAAAAGTGACGGGATGTATTGACTATTGCGTGTTTCTGTGGCAGTTGGTAAGGTGATATTTTGTGTGTAACAAAGTGTGTATTAAGCAAAAAAAAAAAAAAAAAAAAAACACTCAGTTATCAGGCAAGAGGAATTAACCAGGCAAGTCTAAAATCCCCAGCCCGGTCGGGAGTCGACCTCGGGGTTCTCAACCAAAAGCCACTACGTTGGTCATTCGGCCAATGACATGGAGCGAGACAAAAGACGCACAAATATTTTGTTGTCAATAACGCGATGACCTGAGAAATTTCCTTTTCAATAACCTTTTGTCTGAGCATAAATATTCCAAAAGGCTTAGGTGTTAATATGTCATTCTGATTTGTAAGAGCAAAAAACGAGCGAGGTGGCCGTACGGTTGGGGTCGCGCAACTGTGAGCTTGTATTCGGGAGATGGTGGATTCAAATCCTACCGTCGGTAGCCCTGAAGATGGCTTTCGGTAGTTTTCCATTTTCGCAGCTGGCAAATCATCTAAGAGGATATTGTAATAAGAACCAGTAAGAATGAAATTGAATACCAAAGTCTTAAGAAATGAAAGCGCTGACTCTTAAGACTTCAAAATAATGTTTAGAAAGATCTTTGATTCGAACCTTGGGCGGTTGGTGCATGTTATGAATAGGTAGCTGTAGACATGGCTTCAATAAATGTTGTATTCATCCATTACCATACTAGCTTCATACAAGTTTAAAATAGAAGTTATTTCGTGAAGCGTACACTGAATATTCGTCATGTAAATACTGTTCTTAGTAGGCCTTACAGACCAAAACCATCTAAGTAATTACCCGGACAGGAAGGGATGCTTGGTCCGTTGCCACTGCTGAGTACAGTGCTTCTAAAAAGCAAATCAAGCTTGTAGTTTTACGCGACTGTTCATATCGTGATCATAGTCACGACACCTCTTGTTTTACAAGAACTCGGAATCACACGATTTGGTCGAAATTCGCACCGCGACCGCCTTTGTGAGAAGCCAGCGGCAATACCACTCGGGTATAAGCTCCCACTCAATATTACACTAACAGGAGGAATATGGCGTTAATATTATCACGAAATATACTATCAACTATTTCATGGAACTAGCCTTGATAAAATATTCATTTCCTTGTAAAGTTGAGAAGATAATGCAAAGTAATCAGAGAAACCAACAACTGACCACAGACTAGGCGGACCAATTCACTAGATTTCCATCCCAGAAGTGGATCATTATTATTAGCCTATATATTATTATTTTGCGAAATGCTTGTAAACTTTTTACGGCTGTATTTTCACGTTTTACGACAGGTAAATCACTTTTTAATGTGTTCTGAAAAAAGGTAAAATGCGTAATGTATATTCAAATGCAAAATAAATGCGAAACCAACGATTTTTATCGAATACATTTATTTCTAAAATGCGAAATATATATGAAACGGCAGATTTTTCAAATAAAACGTCATTAATGTTCTTTCTCTTATTTTTATCTACACACTTAAAAGCAGGAGCATGTGCACATTTGGAAAGTTATGCAAAGTTTAGACAAGTAGCTCTGCGTTGTATTTGGGGTCCTACCAACATTGCAGATGCTGAAAGATATTTCTGTTATATCTAATGTAATTGGTAGTGATAGAAAACACCAATGACAGAACAAAATATTCAGATGTGTCACCGATATATGAACATAACTCCACTTCATTTTGTGTATATTATTATTATTATTATTATTATTATTATTATTATTATTATTCCGATTTTACATCAATTTAAATTTGTTCTTATTTCTACGTTGCACTTTAGCCCACACCAACTTAAAATAATTGTCATTATACTTAATTCATTTTTATTATTTGTATTAGTTCTGTGCAAATGCGATTTTAATTTCGCATTAGGTTATCGAAAGACTAAAATTCAGAATTTCTGTATTTTTTTAAACGCCATAAAATATCAAATTACAAAAGCATGATCGCTAAAAAATGCGAAATTTCTGATTTCAGAATGGTAAAAGTCACCAACCCTAATTATTAATAATTATGACTATCATCATGAATTCAAATTTAAATTCAAGGGAAAATGTTGGGATGCTGCCTTTGTCAAAGGTACACGACCTTATTTTCTAACTGCAGACTCAATTTGAACCAAGCAGTACAGACACCACATTAAAGCAGTTCAAGAATAGACCACAGAGTAAATACGACATTCAAGAAACTACGCGAAATGAGAACTATCACGCGATGATAATAATAATAATAATAATAATAATAATACGACGACGTATTCATTTGTACATGACTACAGTAGTGATAAGCACACTGTTCACATAGGGAGTTCTCCGCTGAACGGGGTTAAGGCTTGGGTACTTGACTACGTTCATTACCCTTGACCTTTTCCGTTCAGACGCTACTGAAGAGTATTGATAAGAACAGAAGTGAATTATAAATGCATGGGATGACCTTAAGCTTCGTTTTATTTTCAAATATTTACTAAAATGCTATTGGTAGTTGTCAGTAATACCGGTAATAACAAATATGCTTCAATGAACTAGCCGAAACATCAGCTGTAGTATTGAACTTTACAACTGACCCTAAAGTTTATAGCTAAATTATATGGTAAAAATGCAGTGGACTACTTTCATGAATGGGAACTAATGTCCACGTAGCATACTGGGAAGGAAGTACACTTCAATGACGCCCGGAAGTCGTGTGTATGAACAAAGTGCTAATGGTGCTTACAGCTGATTCAAGTGCAATGCCAATAACATTGACAAGCAAGGTTTTATTTTAGCTCTCTTACTTCTGACCGCTTCTGACACCCACCATTCAACTGTTCGGCCACTGCCAGCTGTATATATTCACTTCTTTCATTATCATTAAATCCTGTGAAAATATTCTTTCCACACCATTCCGATTTACAAGGCATACGACTGTCACCCGACATCCCTCACATGCACTACGTCACAAACACATCACACTCACTTGCTATTATACGCCTTCTATGGCGCACGATTTCAAAGCAGCCGGAGAGCCGTTCGCGCAAACGCTCTATTCCTAACGGCATGGGCACTGCGACTGAAGCGGCCCAAGCGGGCTAGGCGGGAGAAGGCCAGGCCCCTTTCTGTTGTGACGTATCGCCCACGTGGCCTCTGCCCCTGTCCCTCTCTTACTCCGTAAACTTCCGCTGCTGCTTTATTTATTACGCCAGAACATCACCTGCTCGCAGACCCCTCCCGCACTGGGAAGTTTGGTGTATCTAAATTACGCTTACAATGAAGTTATTGACTTCACTTATTAGTTATTATCATTAAATTTAACGGTGCAATAGTCTGGGTACCATACTGTAAATTCTATTTTCTCGGTAGCTAAAACATTTACGAATATAAACCAACTTCAATCCATCTAAAATATCAGCTCTCCATGCCATTTTACCCTGCGCTCTTTTCATTTCTACGTAATTATTACATCTACTCTAAACTGTTTGTCTTATCCAATTGACAATGATTCCGAACATTTATTACAGATGTAACGAGCACATTGACCAACTGACTTCCAGCGTAATTTAGTTGTTTACAAGTTTGCTTTCTGTTCTTAAGGTTATGGTATAGAATGCTAGGACATTTAATTAGCTGTGTTGTGTATTTAAATGCTAGTCCCGTGTCAGTAGATTTCCTGACATGTTAAAGAACAGCTTTTATAGAGTAAGATTCTAGTACTCAGGCCAACAGTGGTTGCAGGCATGTTCAAAATAACAATAATTTTATTTTTATGTCCCACCGACTACTTTTCGACGGTTTTTAGAGACGCCGAGGTGCCAGAATCTTGTTCCGTAGGAGTTCTGTTACGTGCCAGCAAATCTACCGATATGAGGCTGAGCCAGGATCGAACCTGCCAAATAGGGGTCAGAAGGCCAGCACCTCAACCGTCTGAACCACTCAGCTCGGAAAATTATTATTATTATTATTATTATTATTATTATTATTATTATTATTATTATTAAATAAGGATCGATGTATCAAATTTGTTCCATATGAAGTATTTTGGATTCTTCGTTTTCGAAGGCTAAGAATCTTGATTAAGAAATGGTTATCCACAGTTTCATCCAATATTCAATTAAGTTCAGAAAAGGTTATGGCAATCAATTCGCTACAATATACAAAATTTTGATTTTTCTTTTTTTGCTAGCGGCTTTACGTTGCACCGACACAGACAGGTCTTATGGCGACGATTGGATAGGAAAGGGCTAGGAGTGGGAAAGAAGAGGCCGTGGCCTTAATTAAGGTACATTTGCCTGGTGTGAAAATGGGAAACCACGGACAACCATCTTCGGAGCTGCCGACAGTGGGATTCGAACCCACTATCTCCCGGATGCAAGCTCACAGCTGCGCGACCCTAATCGCACGGCCAATTCGCCCGGTAAAATTTTGATTAGCCTACGTACAATAATAGTTCTCGTCATGAATTAATTAATTCTCCGTAGTGTAACGGTTAGCACTATTAGCTGCCGTCCTCTGTGGCCCGGGTTCGATTCCCGGTGCTGCCAGAAATTTAAGAATGGCAGGAGGGCTGGTATGTGGTTAAAATGGTACATGCCTCCATCGGGGGTGTGCCTGAAAAGAGCTGCACCACCTCAGGATGAGGACACGAGTTTACTTTAATTCCCTATTTAAAACATTATGCAACAATTAATTTAATAATACACATACTATTTTGATATAAATGCCTTAGAGCTGGCGATCATCCGTAAATGCGTGTAATGGAAGTGTCATAGGCCGTGGATCTGTATGTCATGCGCATCCATCAATACTGCAAATCACAGCCTACACGGTTGCTAGGTAACATCGCATCACACATTTTACTGAAAGACATATTTATAATAATCTGACTTTCTCAGAGGGAAATTTCGTGTAACTTTTATTTTTTAGACGAATTTACTTAAGATACTGACAAGATAACTAAAATACAATGCAGTACCATAATTTCAATCAATTGCGAAATTACATAAACTGTAGTAGACATTCCAGAGCATTACGCGTTATATTTCACTAGGTTACAAAATATTCAATTATAATATGTACAGTAGTTAGGAATGTAACTACAAGACTACTACAAGACACTGTGTAACCTTTTCACACCGACGACGAAGTGAAAAAGGTTTTGTTTTCGCAGTCGGCAGACTTCTTTCTGCACGAGGACTGACAAAAATGTACCACACTACGACAAATGTTTCAATAAGCATGAAATTATGTGGAATTATGCAGAAAGTATGTGAAAAAGTAGCTAAAGATATACACAAGGCATAAAAAAAAGGAATCACCCAATACTATGCAATGGTTCTTCTTCTATTGACAAACAGTCCTTAATTAAAATATAGCCCTCGTACGTTCCACGATGTAAATTCCAATAGTATTACCTGTTGAAGAGCTGCAGGAGAACATTCTGCAAGTTATATCACACACCTCACAGATTTGCAGAGTGTCTGGAGACCTGTTAAGGTGGAGTCAAATTAATTTTATAGCTGGCGGGCAGCGCTTTGAATCTCATTTAATGCCAGGTAAGTTTTTAGTCTCTTAGTTTCACAAGAAATAGTTTCCTAAGACTTTCATTTGACGCTGCGTTGGTGTAGAGTTCTTTTAATTTTTTAAAACTCAATCTGCTTTACGTTGCACCAACACATATAGGTCTTATGGCGACGATGGGATAGGAAAGAGCTAGGAGTGGGAAGAAAGCGGCCGTTGCCTTAATTAAGGTATAGCCTGATGTGAAAATGGGAAACCACGGGAAACCATCTTCAGGGCTGCCAATAGTGGGATTTGAACCCACTATCTCCCGAATATAAGCTGACAGCTACGTGACGCAAGCAGCGCGGCTACTTCCTCGGTTCTAGAGGTAAAACTCACTAAGATACATTTTCATGCTCTACAGATAAAATTACTTTTTCCTGGCAATAACTGAACCAGACATGCAGTTGGTGAATTCTTCTAAAATAAACAACGGGGTGGAGCCTTCCTATGCCCCTGATGACCTCTTCATGAGAGAGGAAAATATTTTCCTCTGAAACCACATATAACTCAACTTCAGCCAAAAGTACAGCGAGCGACTTTTACCCCTAAACCAACGCACTGAACAGCGTGCCGATACGGCCAGTAGACGCGTGTCAATGCAGCAGCATGTCGTGGCTTAAGTAGTGGTGCTGCTGCAGTTACAAACTAAAGATCCAGTATAATTTCTTTTTTCTATTCTGTTGGTGGTTGTAGGGTCTACTTGTGACAAAATTCTAACCAACCAACCAACCAACCAACCAACCAACCAACCAACCAACCAACCAACCAACCAACCAACCAACCAACCAACCAACCAACCAACCAACCAACCAACCAACCAACCAACCAAGTAATAAAAAGAAATAAATATACCATTATTATCGAACCCTGGCGTTCATTGACTATGTTAGCATATTTAGTTACATGTTCTAGAACTACCTTTCATAACAGAATACCGACAATTCGGCGTTCTCAAGACTGATATTATTTGCTGGAACGTAAAACGTGTTAATAATTGTTCCCGCCCTCCATGGTGCGAAAGCCCCGAAGGGCCATGACCTACCAAGCGACCGCTGCTCAGACCGAAGGACTGCAGATTGCGAGGTGTCATTTGGTGAGCACGACGGATCCTTTCGGCCGTTATTCTTTAGTTTCTAGGTCGGGGCCGCCATTTCACCGTCAGAGAGCTCTTCAATTATTGTGAACCTCGAACCAGCCTTCAGATTTAGCTGAAAATCCCTGACCTGGCGGGAATCGAACCCAGAGCCTCCGGGTAAGAGGTAGGCACGCTACCCCTATACCGCCGGACCGGAAAATAATAATAATAATAATAATAATAATAATAATAATAATAATAATAATAATAATAATAATAATGTGTATGTATGTATGTTGGGTATTCAGCCCGAAGGCTGGTTGGATCCTCAACAGGTTCATCATTAGCTGTCATAGATGGCCTAGGTGTCACTGAAGAGGCGTGCTAGGGAAATGAGGAGTGAGGTAGTTTCCCGTTGCTTTCCTCACTGAGCCAGAAGTTGCTATTGCACATCAGTCTGCCAAGCCCACTGAAATGCCTGCACCAACCGACCCTATGAGCGAGATTTTCACACCATTCATAGCAGGGACTGGCTGCATAAGGAATGGCATTACTAGCGTCACTCATACCTCAGCCACTTTCATATTGTCAAAGCCAAGCAAGAGACTGAGACAGGTCAATGAAAGTAACAATTTTACTCTAGCCCATACCAGAAGACATAGCGCACTGTAAACACTACATCTTGCCAGCAAAGGAATAATAATAATAATAATAATAATAATAATAATAATAATAATAATAATAATAATAATAATAATAATAATAATAATAATAATAATAATAATAATTTTTTTTGCTAGGGGCTTTACGTCGCACCGACACAGATAGGTCTTATAATAATAATAATAATAATAATAATAATATACCCGTGAGGGGATTTACCGGTTACCTCCATCGGGCGCGTCCCATTGGAATTGGGAAAGCTCGCTGGCTCTGCCGCCAGCAGAGTCAGAGGGTAGTAGGGAAATAAAATACCACCGTGAAAAAAAACAACTGGTCCCTTGCCAGGATTACGGCGAAGACTGGTAAATGACCAGAAGCCAGAAAACATCTTGAGGCAACCTCTAGGGCTAACAACCCTAGTTGTAAAAGGATGGGTACCCGTCCAAAGCAAAGTCAAGTCAAAAAGCATGATGGCACAACATTTCAAGAAACATACCCCAGGGGGTACATCTTCGGATAAATCCCTCGTCGTGAACGCCACGGCGCACGAGTCTCGTTCGGATTCTGGGGGAGACTCGACATCATGCAAGAGACGAGTCGGAGCGTCTCGGTGTACCCCGAAGTGTCAAAACCTCAGGCCAATACCCGTGTGGGGATTTACCGGTTACCTCCATTGGGCGTGTCCCATTGGAATTGGGAAAGCTCGCTGGCTCTGCCGCCAGCAGAGTCAGAGGGTAGTAGGGAAATAAAATACCACCGTGAAAAAAAACTGGTCCCTTGCCAGGGTTACGGCGAAGACTGGTAAATGACCAGAAGCCAGAAAACATCTTGAGGCAACCTCTAGGGCTAACAACCCTAGTTGTAAAAGGATGGGTACCCGTCCAAAGCAAAGTCAAGTCAAAAAGCATGATGGCACAACATTTCAAGAAACAAACCCCAGGGGGTACATCTTCGGATAAATCCCTCGTCGTGAACGCCACGGCGCACGAGTCTCGTTCGGATTCTGGGGGAGACTCGACATCATGCAAGAGACGAGTCGGAGCGTCTCGGTGTACCCCGAAGTGTCAAAAACTCAGGCCAAAATCTAAAACCTTTCTAGCAACTTTCAACATAAATTCACTTACACAAACTGGCAAGCTGAAAACCCTCACCAAAGCTCTTCACGAAAATCAGATATCCATAATGGCCATACAGGAAACAAGGTACCCAGATGAAGTGATTTTCGAATCCGAAGGCTACCGATTTTTCAAGAGCAAAGCGCAAAGAGGAATCCTCAATGGAGCTGTGATGCTTGGAACCGCGTTTGCTGTTAGAACCAAGATCCTTAAATCGGTTGCAAATTTCGAACCTGTGAATGACAGATTGTCTATACTCACAATTAAATGCGCGAACAAAACCTACGCCCTAGTTAACGCACATGCTCCTACAAACGATAAGAACAAGTCTGATCCAGACGAAGTTGATAATTTCTGGGACCTACTGGATGAAAAATTAAACAAAATCCCCAAACACCATGTCAAGCTTCTTTTGGGTGACTTCAATGCCCAACTAGGTCATGAACAGAAGTACAAGAAAGTTATAGGAAATTACCCTGCTCACAAAAGAACCAATCCCAACGGCAAAAGACTGGTGTCCATTTGCGAAAATCACAACCTGCAGGTCATGTCGACCCACTTTCGCCATCTACCCAGAAAGCAAATGACTTGGCGTTCTCCCGTCCAAGCTCTCGGAGAGTTCCAAATTGATCATGTTGCAATCTCCAAGAGAAACAGCCCTGAGATTATGAATGTCAAGGTAAAGAAAGGCATCAATGTGGCCTCAGATCATTATATGTCTCTTATCAAATTCAAACCAATTCCCGCAAACACAAGGAAGACAACCAAACAGATCACACGCTTCGACAATGATAAACTTCGGCAAAGGGTCGAGGAGTTCCAGGAGAAGGCTAGACCAAATGACTGTGAATTTAACAACGCCAAAAGTCTCCTTGTTGAGGCCGCCAAAGACGTTGCAGAAATCAAGAGAAGCAAAAAGCATGCCTGGTGGAATGGTACCTGCGAATCAGTCCTCCAAGAAAGACTCAATGCGTGGAAACAGTACTACTCTACGAAATCAGAAAATGATTGGGAAACCTACAAAACCAAACGTGCCCAAGCAGCTAGGGTGTTCAGAACTGAGAAACGTAAATGCGAAAAATCTCTCATTGAAAAGATAGAACAAAACTTTAGGAAGAATGAAAGCAGAGAGTACTACAGAGCCTTCAAACGCAAACTCACTGGCTATAAACCACCATCTCTATGCTTTGAGCGAAAGGACGGCTCACTGGCGACGTCAAATGAAGAAAATTGCAGCATTCTGGCAGACTACTTCAAGAATTTACTTAATTGCTCTAAACCGCAAAAGCCCCATTGAAACCAAGGAACCCTTACTCAGGTACCCAGATTCCAGACCACCCGACAGAGATGAAATCAAGCGCCACATTGCCCGTCTCAAAAATAACAAAGCGCCGGGGGAAGACTCAGTAGTAGCAGAACTATGGAAATATGCCCCAGAGAAATCACTTGATATCTTGCAAAAGCAAATAGAAGAAATTTGGAACAAGGAGACCCTACCCGAAGATTGGAAAATAGCTTTGATCCATCCATTACACAAAAAAGGCAGCATGAAGAACATCAACAACTACAGAGGAATATCTTTGCTACCCGTGACTTACAAAATTCTATCACTTGCCATCCTGGAGCGTTTGGAAACACAAGTCGAACATCAAATAGGTGAATACCAAGGAGGGTTCAGAAAAGGTCGCTCAACAGCTGAACAGATCCAAAATCTCAAAACGATCATCAGATATTGTACACTAAGGTCCAAGCCGTACGTGTCTGTCTTTGTGGACTTTAAGAATGCGTACGACTCCATTGACCGGGAAGTCCTGCTAAACATCTTAAATGAATTTGGAGTTGATTTGAAACTGCTGGCATTAATTAGAGCCACCCTGACCGATACAAAATCCAAGGTGAAGTTCCACGGATGTCTCTCGCACTCCTTTGACATCAAAACAGGAGTCCGACAAGGTGATGGGCTATCCCCGATACTCTTCAACTGTGTTCTTGAAAAGATCATCAGAACCTGGCGGGTGAGATTACAGGAAACCAACTACAGTCCATTGAGAATAGGAACCAAATCTAAGGGGATCGCAACAGACTGCTTAGCATTTACCGATGATATTGCTGTCCTCTCAAACGACATAGAAACCGCTAGAGCTCAAGTTGAAATTTTAAAGGAAATTGCCGAACAAACTGGTTTGCAGATATCGTTTGAGAAAACAGATGTAATGACTAACATCAAAGAGGCTCCGCCAAAACTCCATACAAAATACGGGGACATCACCCGAGTAGACAAATTCAAATACCTGGGTGAGATCATCATGAAAAATGGACTGGACAAAGAAGCACTTCAGGAGCAAACTGGAAATAGCCTACCAAACATCCCGCACAATCTACAACAAAAAATGCCTTTCCCAAAACACCAAGATACGTCACTATGAAACAGTTCTGAAGCCAGTAGTTCTATATGCAGCCGAAACCCTGTCTCTAAATGCCAACAAAGGACTCCTTGAAGAACTGGAGAAAAGAGAAAGCAAAATTGTGAGAGGAATCTTGGGATCAAAGTACAGAAATGGAGTCCATCAAAAGAGATCCAACAAGGTAGTCTACAGCAAAATAGAGAAAATTACCGACACAATCAGAAAAAGACGGGCACGATTTTACGGTCATCTGAAAAGAATGGACGGAAGAAAGTTAACTAAAGAAATATTTCACTTTTTTGATTCAAACCCCAAAACCACATTTCCCTGGTTTAGAAATACCAAAGAAGACCTTCAAATGCTACATATCTCAGCTGAAGACGCCCTTAACAGAGATCTCTTCCGCAAGAAAATATTGACGAACGGGCTAAACCGAGACGAGCAACCGAAGAGAAGACACGGTGCCCCTTGGACAGAGGAGCGTAAGCAGGCCCACTCACAAAGAATGAGGGAAATTTGGGCTCTAAAGAAGGCCAAATTCAGTGTCAAATGCAACAAGACTTAACGTGGTCCTTGATGGCCCCAGCGAATTATATATATATAATAACAATAACAATAACAATAATAAGTTTTCGTCCCACTAACTGCTTTTGCAGTTTTGGGAGACGTAGTTCTTTTAGGTACTGGTATTTATTTTTTGCTAGTGGTTTAACTTTACACTAGCACCTAGAAGGTTTCTGGCGACGCAAGGTTGGGAAAGAGCAAGGATTGGCCTTATTTATGGTACAGACCCAGCATTTGTTTGGCGTGATAGTGGGAAACCATGGAAGACCATCTTCAAGGCTGCCGACGGTGAGATTCCAACACAGCATCTCCCGAATGCAAGCTCACAGCTATGCGACCCTAACCACACGGCCAACTCCCTCGATACTGGTTAATCTACCGACACGAGGCTGGCGTATTCGAGCACCTTCTTAGGCCTATACTATCGGACGCAGCTCGGATCGAATCCACTGTCTTGGGGACGGGAAGCCAGCAGCACTCAACCGCAGGAGCCACTCGGCCCAGTGTTAAACATGTTATTTTATCCATCATGCCTGCTATACCATTTTAGCATCATCATCATCATCATCATCATCATCATCATCATCATCATCAAAGGTCTTCACTTGTCGGCTACGCATTTATATGATGTCTTCCGAATACATCAAGATCGCCGATTATGTGTTCTTAGACAGCCGCAATGCTGGATCACAAAATCTGTCAAACTACTTTGTTGTTTAGAACTTAGCGGTTGGTTGTTCTCCGATGCCTTAGTTCCTGTTTTACTTTCTCTTCCATCAAACTCGTGCCTTCGATCATTATACAGAGTGCTCGCAAAAATGTGGGAAGTAATCGAGACATGGATAGTACGCTCCAAAAACACAAAAGTCCCTATGAACACACTTCCTGTGGTAGATCGCTGACGAGTTATGACGTTCATGTTATCAGCTGGAAAAGTGATATATCATAATGATTTTGGAGTCAGGAACTCTAACTTACGATCTTGTGTCGCTCAATTTACCATAAATCATTAAGAGCTCCATAATACCTCTTCTTCCTCCATGGTCAAAATAATGATTTTTTATTTTTAGAATTTGCTTTACATCGCACCGACACAGAGAGGTCTTATGGCGATGATGGGCTAGGAAAGGACTAGGAGTGGGAAAGAAGCGGTCATGGCGTTAATTAAAGTACGTACCCAGCATTCGCCTGGTGTAAAAATGGGAAATCACGGAAAACCATCTTCAGGGCTGCCGATAGTGGGGTTCGAACCCACAATCTCCCGGGTGCAAGCTCCCAGCTGCACACCCCTCACCTAACCGCATGGCCAACTCACCCGGTTCGAAATAATGAAAGATTCTCCCATAGATTACGTCATGCTAGATTCCCAACAACATTCGAAAATACGCTCTTCAGTAGCCGAAAAGCCATCAGAGTTGTAACACATTTTGAGCACTTCTTGTAGAGTGAAGTATCACTGGCACATAAACATAACTACAGATTTTCGAAGTGGGATGTGCAGACAGGGCTGTTACCAATAATAGTAGTACAACTTTGGAATATCTGTACCTCGTAAACGATCGGCCATATGACATACGTTCGTAAGAATGTTTTGTGCTGTTTGAGGTGTACTATATCAAAGCCCCGATTACTTCCCACATTTTTGGGAACACCCTGCATAGTTGAAATCAGCAGCAGAAATAGCAGCAACAAGAAGAAAACCACTGGTTCTGTCCTGCTCAAAATAATATTTTGCTTGGAACAACCAACAATTATTGGAATGCCGAAAAAACAAATATACAGTATACTGTTACTAGCTCAGTCCTATCCTCGTTGGTAGTTCCCTTCGTAGGCTCCGTCTCACTCTGTGCACATTTACTGTATCTACAACGGGAACCACTTGGACAAACACATGTCACATCAAGTATTCCTGTATCGCAGGTAATATACTCTCTTACATTTCCTTCCTTTGTCCGCGACCGTCTTCTCGAAAGAGGTTTAACAATATTTGTTACGGGGGAGGGGGGGGGGTGAATTACTGCAGGTTTGCCCTTATAGAATCTTCAATAATAATAATAATAATAATAATAATAATAATAATAATAATAATAATAATAATAATAATAATAATAACTAGCAGTTTCCCGCTGGCTCCGCCCGCAATGTACAAAGTATGGTGTTGATCGTTACTATCCTCACGGATGTATTTGCAAAGTTTCGAGTTAATGAAATCAAGCACATGATCTGCTGTGGTAATATAATGTAATATTATGTCAACAAAACACTTGAAAATACATCACACTACGAAATTGAATTAAATGTTCCTTGGAACAACACTACGCGCCGAACTGTTAAAAAGTCGTTCAAAGATCTTCGTCACGGAGACAAATGTACTCATAACTTTTCTCAGAATATACCAATTTAAATAGTTATTACCTCAAAAGAAAGCGCTTGATCCACTGAGTGTTTTTAGACCAAAGCGAACTGCGTACGAAAGATATGATTGCTTCAATGAGAAAAAATGTTGAAGAAATGAGACGTCAAAATGAATGTGCACTCATAACTTTCCTCTGAATCAACCAATTTGAATAGTTAAGAGCTGAAATGAAAGAGCTTGATCCACTGAGTGTTCTTAGGACAAAACGAACTCCGTGCCTCAATTAGAACCAAAGATATGATTGCTTCAAAGATACAAAAAATGGAAAAATAAAATAACTTGAGAACGGCGGAAGTTAAGTGATTTATAGTACCTGATGACAAATCAGTGCATGAATACCTTTCAGTTATAAAAAAATGAAGGATATCGACCGGATAGAATGGCCGGACTGACTGACTTTAGTTTTCATAATTTTTTAATTTATAGATAATAATATTATTATTATTATTATTATATATTATAATATTATTATTATTATTATTATTATTATTATTTGATTTAAGTCCCAGTAACTACTTTTACGGTTTTCGAAGACGCCGAGGTGCCGGAATTTAGTCCAGCGGGAGTTCTTTTACGTGCCAGTAAATCTACCGACACGAGGCTGAAGTATTTGAGCACTTCAAATACCACCGGACTGAGCCAGGATCGAACCTGCCAAGTTGCGGTCAGAAGGACAGCGCCTCAACTGTCTGAGCCACTCAGCCCGGCGTGAACACTATATATAGGCCTAACATTTCAATTTCTTTCTCTCTTCAATCTGTTGACCAATCATCGATCTATTCAGTCATTCATGTGCCATATCCTTCCTTCATTCTTCCAGTCCGTCATTCGCTCATTCCCACACCTTCAAAGTGTGACGCCCCCATACTACTACTACTACTACTACTACTACTACTACTACTACTACTACTACTACTACTACTACCACTGCCACCATTCAACATCAGATACAGGAAGTTGTTTATTTCTATAATGCTTTTCCGTATGTACAATTTATGTACTTTCATTCTGCTTCAGGCACAAGTAATGAGAGCCTAACCAAATATGCTACTCAGTCGTCTATTTTCTAAATGCCAACTGCCACCATTCAACATTCTCCCGCCCTGCGACTTGAGATGTAGTAGATACCACATATATAAAACATACCCTACTTCACTTCCTAAATTATGCAGCTGTTTCTTCCGCTGACGATGTCCATGCCAAGTTCGTGGAACGTATTGATCTACGTACTTTTCGTGGCCTTCCGCTGCTTTCCACTTCCACATGTCATTCGCAGGAAATTCATATTATTAATATGGTCCCATTTCTTGCAGATACATTGTTATCGAAGATTAGCTGCTTCTGCCCTCCACATCTTCGCCGTCGAAGACATAAAATACACGTGTGTGGAATATATTGAAGCTTGACGCAGGGGGAGAACGAGGATTTATAGGTACTAAAACTGTGAACCAGGCAGCTAATAGGCTAAAAATACATGTGGATATATGCAACAAGAATGAAACTAAGTCACCTGGTGAGAAAGTGGAATGCAAATTCTGAGGACCTCAAATTATTCAGCAGATTACCAACGTATTTAAATCGGCAACAGTAACGATTTAATTTCGTGTGGCTATTACAGTACAGTCTTGTGCAACCCATGTGCGGCAGGCCCTCTGATTAGGGCATCAGTTCTGGTGTATTTGAAGGCGGCCAGATCTGTCAACCTCGAGCCGGCAGAAGTACCCTCATGTAAAAACTCCTGCGGAACAAATTTCCGGCATCTCGGCGTCTCCGAAACCCATAAAGTTAGTCATAGGGACGTAAAACCAATAAAAATATTCTTATTTCTGACATAATTCAATTTTACCCAGAAAAAAAAATGGATATATTAATCTCTGATGTTGAGGAGCTTGAAAGTAATGTCTTATTTCTTTCAGTGTGATAACTTTCAACAGCCTGTCTCACGGTGTAAGGGTAGCTTTCTTGCCTCTTACCCGAAGACCGCGGGTTTGATTTCCGGGATTTCAAAAAAAAATGGTAATGAAGTGATTATGACTTGAAGATATCAATGATTTCTGTAAGATTTACCTTTACTCAAGTCTGAAATCGTTGGGTTACCTAAGCAGTATGTTCCACCGAGTGGAGTAGACTTCCGCTTAACAGCGGCGAGTTTTACTAGCCTGGCAGCTCTGCATTCGGGAGGTGGACTGCCTTGTCCTCACTGCCGGCTGTCCGGGGAGGTCTCCCATCTTGCTTTTCTTCATTAAACTGACAAGGCAGGCCAAGCAAACTCCTGAACTTTAAATGCTTTAAATTTTGTTTAAAATAAGTTGGACACAGATTGGTTTTCCGTGGTTTTTCATTCTCCTGCACAACTCAAATCTCCTTTTCATATCTCTTTGGCTGGAGAGAGGACGTAACTCTCCAGAAGGCCCGCCACACCCCATCGGGATACGGAATGAAAACGTTTAGTAGTAGTAGAAGTAATAGTAGTATGTTCTTGGTTGGCTACATCTACTTGCCTGCACAACCGGCTGGTAGTGGGCAGCGTGACCCTCGTACTGCCTAGGACCACTTTTTCCTCGTAAGTTTACCTCAATGGCTACGTCGTTGTCTCTTTCTCATAGCAGTTGCAGCCCCTTCCTCTCCGTCAACCGAATGCAAGGTCCGAAACTCTATAACGTGACCTACAAATCCGAGAAAAATATCGTCTATCGTACGAAAATCTTCAGGACTTCTAATTTTCTAGAGAAAGGTTTCCGCGCTTACACAGACTGGATGCTAAAATCTTCAGTAGGCCTATGTTCCTTTTTTTACAAGTTGCTTTACGTCGCAATGACACAGCTGATTGAATTTCCGCGTGGAGATATGGTAAACAGGCATCAACATTTGGAATTATCATGCAATCCCTACACAACATTGTTAGTTCTCTGTTGGCCACTAATCACGAGGCCACAGTTGTTCCACATGTCGGGAAGGAACCTTGGGTTCTTAGCTCTTTGGCGATCTTGAGCTCGTCGTCTTCTAACATGATATCCGCTCGACCTTCTAGATCCTCTGACATGATTTCCACACTATCATCTAAGACTTAACTACATATTATATGGGGATAAATGGCAAACCTAATAACAATGACACTTCCTTCCATATTTCACTACCTATGGTGTTGTTCTGCTACTAATCGACAAAATAATAGAGGGCCAAAAGAAACAGTGGACCAAATCAAGTAGACATTAAAATGCATTAATCTGTCAGTGGTCATAATAATAATAATAATAATAATAATAATAATAATAATAATAATAATAATAATAATAATAATAATAATAATAATAATAATAATAATAATAATAATAACATAGACAATTACTCTCGTAAAGCTCATTAGCACTGCCTGAACTAACTTGGCCTGGTTAGCTCACACTAGCGAAAAGACCATTTAATTATCGTGAGTGCCCTCATAATAGTATGTAGATAAGGGTAAGCACAATGAACTTTATGCTGTCCACACGAGGCGTGGCTAAAACAAACTTTCGAACACATGCTGCATCAAATCACCACGTTACACAAGAACCGCCCCCTAACATAGAACTATGTTTAGACACGAATTTAATTGTGTGATTTGTGATCTCGATCAAACAACTCGATTGTTTGGTTGCCCCACTGAACTGCAAATACTACCAACAACCAATTACGGGGGCCGATTCGATGCGGTTAGTTCTTTTTCTACCTCCCGACGTGTCTGGGCTGAAGCTTTTGAGGCTCATTTATACATTCCCTTCATTAATTTTATCTGTTCGTCGCCATAAGACCTATCTGTGTCGGTGCGACGTAAAGGCACTAGCAAAAAAAAAAAAAAAAAAGTATCTGCCACATGGCAGGCACTTGTAGAATCCATACTTTTTGGTGTGCAGCTGATGATTAAAAATGTACACAAACATATTTTTACTGTATCTTTTCTCTTTTCGCTTTTCGATGGTGTACATGCAACATCACGAATCTCAAAACGAAAATCAAACTGAGATTTTAATATGAGCGTTTTAAGAAGGCAATAAACTTCTTCCTATAAAAACCTCGTGAGCTTCAAAAAATAATATAACATTAATTTTCCTGAAACAAAGGGATCCCTCGATTACTTATAACATGTTTGGGAACACTCTGCATAGTTGAGATAGAGTTACTTTTGATTATATACTATCTCCATCTTTACAAGACGAAGACGGATATATGTAACGAATGTGCATCGTATTAACTCGGCAATCTCAGTAAAAATGTCTGGAAATGACATTGTACCAAAAAGGACAGAGCAAGACAGGTAAAGCAGATAGACTAGGGAATAACTAGTAATGAATGTTATGGGCATAGCATCCTTTTAGCTGTAAAGTACACGTGTTTTGCTGTTTTATTTACGACTATCACACTATAATGGCATGGAAAGCAGACAGATTCACAAATTAGGTGTCTTACGTATTATGCCAAGTGTTAGATAATCTTCCACTCTGTTTGGATAATCAGTGGATAGGTAAACCATATACAGACGGTGAATATTCTTCATTTCACAAAGAAAGAAAGAAAGAAAGAAAGAAAGAAAGAAAGAAAGAAAGAAAGAAAGAAAGGAGATTTCAACACAGAAGTTCCAGAAGTGTGCTGTCACAGGACTGCCGTTACTATTTCTCTTTTTCTTTTTGCTAGTGGATTAACGTCACACAAAAACATCGGTTTCCAGCGACGCAGAAATGGGAAAGGGCTAGTGTTGGAAAGGTAGGAGTCGTGGCCTTAACCTTATCTAAGGTACAGCTCCAGCATTTCGCTGGCGTGAAAATGGGAACTACGGAAAACCATCTTTAGAGCTGTCAACAGTGGGATTCGAATCCACAATCTCCCGAATGCGAACTCACAGATACGCGCCATTACTAGTGTGAAATCCTTCCCCAAGATGACAAATATAGTTTTATGTTCAGCTTTGTTCAAGTTTAGTAATACTTCATAGGTTACTATGAGCGCTGTGGGGTTACAATGTGTAATGAGAAGGTGCATGATCAATTAGTGAAATCAACTAAAGTAGTTTGTGCAAAGTCATGCGAAGTAATAATAATTGTATGGCTTCATCTCCGAAGTGCAGACAGTTTGACCAGACGCCGTTCAGGTTGTCTGCGTGTCAATTTCAACGTCGGCCTGATAACCCGCGACTGTGAAATCTGTAGTGATGTGTGATTTCTTAATTAATTGGGGCTGGGAATGGCAAGAAAGTGGACATGGCATGAAAAATAGATGCTATCCCGTTATTCTGCTGGTTTTGAAGAGAGAAAACAATAAACATTTCTTGTAGGATGGCAGTGATCAAAATAATAACCCACTTCTCAGCTGGGCTCGTTCCCAGTGAACACGTTTCATTTACAAAAGTATAAACCAAATGCTTGGAGACACTGTATCTGAATGAAATAATAACGTACAGTTTCTTCTGAGATACTCACATTTGAAAACTGCTTTATTGAATCAGATTCATAAATTTGGTCAAGCATAGGCCAACTAGTAAGTGATGGAAGTCGAAGTATGCATCATTCACACTGCATCTCTGCCTAAGACTACAAATATTATACTTGGGGGAAATATACTGCCCTGACTACTGCCAGGAAAATATTCTACGTGATTTTTTGCCAGATAACTGTGGTGTAGAATAATAAACTGGTTAGAGCTCCCAGAAATTTACCGAAATGCGTGTATGTGCGTCAAAAAACTTCAATAATTCTTATAGTACCAATTGAATTGCAAAGCTGATACTTTAATTCAGCAATGTAGCCAGGATTGGTCGATGCGGGGGGGGGGGGTCCTAACCCCCAGTAACTACCCCCACCCACTGGCTACGCCCGTGTTCTAAATTGCTAATATATAAGGAGTAGTCAAATAAAAACAGAACACCCGCCATAACACACATTCCGCGCGAAAGGTGGCAACACTGTTGTTACATATCGATACTGCCATCGCTGTGGTAGAACCAAATACAGTACAGAGAATACGCGACACTCAGCGAGATATCGAGGGACAGCTATTAGAGCTATCTCTTACGGATTGACCTGAGAACTACTGATTCTGTCATAAGATCACGTGTATTTGTGTGTGAAGTTTTTGGTGTTATTTATGCTTTTTCAGTGAGTTGACATAATTAAATAGTAGCGTGTGTCATTCCTTGATATCTCCTCGCAACATGAGGAGAAAGGTATGTGCTGTGTTTGGCTGCAGTAACTATGAAGTACAGAAGAATGCGCGGTCTTTCTTCAGTTTCCCTCGTGACAAGAAAATGTAAGTAATATTGTGTTTGCATATATATTCTTCCAGTGACAAAGATATTTTTTATAGTACTTCACAATCTTCTGTCCTGCTCGACCCATATATTATTATTTTCTTTTTGCTATTTGCTTTACGTCGCAACGACACATATATATCTTATGGCGACGATGGGATAGGAAAGGCCTAGGAATTGGAAGGAAGCGGCCGTGGCCTTTATTAAGGTACAGCTCAGGAATTTGCCTGGTGTGAAAATGGGAAACTACGGAAGACCATCTACAGGGCTGCCGACAGTGGGGCTCGAATCCACTATCTCCCGATTACTGGATACTGGCCGCACTTAAGCGACTGCAGCTATCGAGCTCGGTGACTCATATTTTAACTGGCTAAAATATAATACGCATATTTTATTGTATAGTGCAGCAGTTAACCTTCAATACTGATGTGTTGTATGTGTGATCTGTGGGTTTGATTTCATTCAGGAAAATACATATTCATATGAATGTGGCTGGTTGTGTTCCAAGTTACCCCATTTGGAATGCCTTAATGCGTTGTCAAGCACTGAAGAAAATATGGGTGATTTAAAAAATGTACATACTTTGTTGAAACAATATGATGCAAATTTGCTTTACCCTAATGTAATGGCATTTTGGCAAGTATTACTTCTAGGGAAAGTTTGAAGGTTTTTGAGGCTAAATTTATAGATTTTCTTTCTGTTAGTAGGCTTCAAGTTAAAAGGAAAATTGCCCAGCTCTTAAATGTAAATTCATTGAATCATGTGTGTGCCGATATTTTTGTTGACAAGTGTTTTAATATGATGATATAACGCTTTTAAATGAGAAAAAAGAAAAATTTAGCCGTGAACGTTCAGGCAGGAATTCTAAAGCTAAAAAAGTAATGCATAAATGAAAGATCAAGCCCTTTCACTGCAGTCCATTTCACATCTTGATTATATGTCTAATTTCAGTCTTTAAATAATAACTTGTTAAATAATTCTTCATACATTTATCCAGAATTGCTTTAGCAACTTTGAAGTTCATATCTTAGTAACACTTTCTTTCTAGACGTAATTTATTTACCCATTTCCGTATATACATTTCCATTGATATTTGAATTTAGCGCGAATTTTCAGGTCAAGCCACTAGGAGCACCACTTGCGACTTGTCTCCCATTTTAATAAGGCTAAATCCGGAAGTGTCGCGTATTGTCTCTACTGTATTTGGTAGAACTGCATAGTGTCAACTGACAGGTGCACGCAGTTGTTAGGCTATGTGTTTGTTGGCGCGCGGACTGGTTTTGTGTGTTCGTCCAGCTGTAGAAATGGAGGCAAGCAAAGAAGAGTAGAGGAGTGGGGTTCGTTTTCTGGTGGCTGAGGATGCTGGAGTACGCGAAACTTATCGTCGCATTTCTGCTGTCCATGACGAGTGTGCATGGGTGGCACAGAATAGCCTATTCCAAGAAGGGCGCACATTATCGCAAGGCGATGCGCGCCCAGGGCAGGCCAATCGAGCCATTACGCCTTCACTTCAGCGATTAGGTTGGGAAACACTTCAACATCCTCCGTACAGACCGGACCTTTCACCTTGTGATTTTCACATTTTTTGGTAACCTGAAGAAAGACATTCGTGGACGTCGGTTTCATTCGGACGAGGAAGTGCAGGAGCGGGTGCGGTTGTGAATCCGTCTGAGACCTCTCTCTTTCTACAATACAGGAATTGATCGTCTCGTCTCCCAGTGGGAGAAATATATTATCGCTTTTAGTAATTAATTTTGAATAAAACCATTCCATAGTTACGTTGTAACGGGTGTTCGTTTTTCATTTGACTGTCCCTTATACAGAATGTTTGAAGGAGAACTCCCTAGTTTTAAGAATTTTTTTTTGCTAGTTGTTTTACGTCGCACCGACACAGATAGGTCTTATGGCAACGATGAGACAGGAAAAGCCTAGGAGTGGGAAGGAAGCGGCCGTGGCCTTAATTAAGGTACAGCCCCAGCATTTGCCTGGTGTGAAAATGGGAAACCACGGAAAACCATTTTCAGGGCTGCCGACAGTGGGGTTCGAACCTATTATCTCCCGAATACTGGATACTGGCCGCACTTAAGCGACTGCAGCTATCGAGCTCGGTAAGTATAAATTTAATGGGGAAATTAATGAATACTACATCAGTGAGTACATACCATGAAAGAGAGTTCCTTCAAGTTTTGTTTAACGTTAGTAGACTTCAACGTGGGGTGCATTTGTTGCCCTGCACACGTCGAAACGACATTCCACTTCTCGCCACGTATTCACCAACATTTCAGGTGTGACTGTCCCAACCACCGCGACGATCCTTTCCCGTAAATTATTGATGTCTCGGATCTTTTCACCTTCCTGGAAAGCGAGTGCCAAGAGCCACACGCTCATAGTTACTGTAATGAGGTGGAGTGCCATCTTGTTGGAAAAACACAAGCCCCTTTTCCGCCTCAATATCGTCCAGTTGGGGACTGTTAAAACTGATTCAGTTTTCACACTGCACTGCACTGCACGCACGCCTGGACTGAACTCAGGGAACAGAGGAAACAAACAGCACTGGCGCCGTCTCAAGGTCAAGCAGACTTGCCAACTGCAGGGGAGCCAAACTTGGAGAGTTGATAAATCACACACCACAAACTTGAATAGTGTATGTCACTTTGTATAGATTCTAGGACACATTAAAACTAGGGAGTCCATTTTCAAACACCCCGTATTATGTTACGGTACATACTTTCGGCACGATTAAATGAATAAACCAGTAGAATACTTCCTTGACGTCAGGTTGACCTATCTGAAGGAGAGGCAACGCCACCTCTACCCCCACCCCCGTGGCACCACAGCCTTGATGGACCTTAACCTACCAAGGTCCGAAAGCGAGCAGATTAGGAGATGACGTAGGCTAACGCGTTGTCAGTGCGACGTATCATCTCGCCCGTTATTCTTGGCTATCTAGACCGGTTCCGCTATCTCACTATCAGATAGTTCCTCGATTGTGCTCACGTATTCTAACTGGACCCTAAACCAGCTCTCAGATCCAGGTAAACATCCCTGATCTGGCCGGGAATCGAATTCTGGTACTGCGGGTAAGATGTTAACCTCGGTTCCTCTAGACCGCGCGGCCGGCAAGGAAGGGCAAGCACAAGACAAACACACTAATGTACCCAATATATCAGCTGTCACAGAGTGTACTAGTTACATTTAATTTAATATGGGTTTTACGTCTCAGTAACTACTTTTACAGTTTTGGGAGACGTCGAAGTGCCGGGATTTGGTCCTGAAAGAGTTCTTTTATGTGCCAGTAAATCTACCGACACGGAGCTGACGTTCTTAAAATACCATGGGCTGAGCCGGGATAGAATCCGCCACGTTAGGTTCAGATGGCCATCGCTCCACCACTTGAGATACGCAGTCCGACTGTGTTGTAGTTGTTTAAGACATCATACTATTATTATAGTTCAGGATATCTGGGATAGGAAGAACGTGAAATCAAACGGTGAACGTATGATTCAAGCATTTAACGAGGTATTTGTGCGTCCTTCTAAGGGATGTGCCGACCCCGCGATGCAGGGGTAGCTTGCTGGCCTTTTACCCGGGGGGTGGAACACTTGCACGGAGTGAGACTTGCATGGAGTGAGACTTGCACGGAGCCCTTCACTCTATCTAACAGTACCTGGTGAGTCAGAAGGAGGATGATGACATTTGCACGGAGTGATACTTGTAGTACTTCTCATAGCCTCGATTGAAGAATTGGCCTACCTCCGCGGTGCAAACAGTAAACTGTTGAAATCATACTCTCTGTTTACCTCGCACATTTTTTTTTGCTACAATTTTTCTCACTTCATTCGCATCGTAAGCATGACTTGCCTCGCCTAAAACTATATTCATTTTTCTTATTATTCTTCCTTTACAGTCGGGCTGAATGGTTCAGACGGTTAAGGCGCTGGCTTTCTGAGCCCAAGTTGGCAGGATCTATCCTGGTTCAGTCCGGTGGTATTTGAAGTTGCTCACATGCATCAGCCTCGTGTCGGTAGGTTTACCGGCACGTAAAAGAACTGCGGGACAACATTTCGGCACCTCGGTGTCTCAATAACATTGTTATTCCTTTACATTTACTTTTTCTTGAAATCTACGCTGTAATAAGTCAGTTGATCTTTATTGGTATAGTCCATAATGCACTGATGTCCGTTGTAAATCAACAAAGGCTTCCCCTTGGTGGTCTTGGTGAACTCCATTGCTGTAGCAGTTCAACACGGAACACTAGTTGTCACCAGGTATCAACTGTAATAATGAACTCTATAGGATTCTATCTATCTATCTATCTATCTATCTACCTATCTCTATATATATATATATCCTATCTTTTTACCGGGCGGGCCTTTCCCTCCCCTGCTTCTGCATTCCAACCCTCCTAGGGCCTCCATGCAAGTGTCACTGAGACATACCCATGCTTAGTAATTTCCTGGAATGTTAGGTGTTCCGTGCAAATGTCAACACATTCCATCTCCGTGCAAGTGTCACAACTTCTTTACCCGGTCCATTCAGCCTCTGACGGTGAGATAGCGGCCCCGGTCTAGTGAGCAGCGATCGCCTGGTAAGCCAAGGTCCTTCGGGGCTGTTGCGCCATGGGGTTTGGTTTGGTCTAACGGACGTCAACATTTCATTTCTGGAATATTTCAACAGATTTGTCTATTGAAAGTGTTCAGAACATAATCAAAAAGCATAAAAACAGACTGCCAACAAATCTTGAACTTTTGATATCGACGCTTATTTCTTATGATAACAATTAAAAGGTTCTTTGACATATCCTGAACCTTTGTACCTATGGAAATGAAATGCTAGTAATTTCTTCAGTTCTGACAAATTAACATATTCCATGAGAACGTATTCAAACCACGAGTGCTTAATGGTGTTCGATTTTTTATGCACAACAATGGCCGATAAGTTTATTGCAGGAAAATGACTGACAGTTAAGGAATGACAGTATCGCGGACTATCTCTGCATCTTTTTAAATCAAGCTCTTACCTCTTTCCAGACGTTCTGCGTTGGACATTTGGGCCTGCCACGAACACGTGGCTCAAACGATAGCAGTATTGGCCTTCTGAACCCAACTTGGAGGGTTCAATCCCGGCTAAGTCCGGTTATATTTGAAGGTGCTTAAATAAGTCAGCTTCATGTCGGTAGTTTTACTGGCACGTAAAAGAACTCGCACAGGTTACAATTCTGGCGCCGCAGTGTCTCCGTAAACCATAAAAGTAGTCAGTGGGACGTAAAACCAATATTCTTATTCTTCCTCCTCTTATTATTATTATTATTATGAATATTGTTAAAGTAATATCCTGGCTCATAGAGGGATAAGAAGCGTGATGGTTGAATGGGTGGACAAGGAATTAACTAGAGCAGAACTTAACACAACAAATTGTGAAATTTTATTTATTTCCTCTCCTTTTTCTAGTTTAAAATTTGAAGAATAGAAAATGTGAATGAATAACAACAATATTAGTGAGCTCTTCAGCTCTAACAACATAGGGGACTTAGAAGTCCGAACATCAGGTGGTACAAAACTTGAGATAATTATCAATTTGTTGATTTACATAGGAAAGAGCCTTATTGCTCTTGACAGGAACAATATTTTACAAGAGCATGTTTTGCTCAGATCATTTACGTAAAAGAGAAGTCTGCGCTCCAAGTATACAATAATCCCGCCTCGCAGAGGCATTAGTTTCTTACGGCGCACTCCAATTCCGCGCTATAACTTATCGGTTGGCCTCAAACTATTTGTTCACAGTTGCCTCGATGTGGGCTTATCTTCTGCTCAACAGTTATAAAATTCACTGTTCCCAAAGGGATCTAACACCAAAAACATTTACGGAATAAACAGAGACATGACTGCCCATACTAAAAGGCCTTAATGACAAAAGAAAATGGTTGGTTGTAACCGGCCATAAACAAAATGCAAGGAGGTGAAACACCTGCACTCCTTATAGAAATAATTGAAATCCTACAGTGGGCTTACGACCCAAAGATACGGAGGCTAGTCTTATACTACACCGGGGTGACTAAATGAGAAACGTTAATGCCAAATACGTTTTCCGAAATGTAGAGGTTTGAAAACTTAAGTTACCCCATGCCAAATTGAATGGGAACCGACAGAGGGTATTCACTCTTTGTTCCCTTACCTTACATATTTCCCAGTAGGGAATAGAACAGAGTCCTCAGACTGCCGAAATTTCTACCTTTAACCACCAAATTTAGAACTGTACATTAAATAAAAGAGGTTGAAACCTTCCCCTCACACTATCCGCAGGAGCTATCACATATCTATGAAAATTCTGCCATTATCTTGAGTCGCTGGGCCTTCCACACGCAGGCCGCGCCCCTACCTCCCTTAGGATTCGCCGCACTCAAATCACTGGAGCGATTAACACAATACAGCCCTAAAGCGCCTTGCTTTTCTAGTACTTTAAGGGGAAGCTTCCAGAACTCTTTACTGATAGATTGTATTCATATACAGACCCCTGGTTTTAATTGGCTAAAGAAGATATAACCAAAAATCTGACAGGTTGATTACAACAGGTTGACAACTTCGGCACATAAACAAATAGTCCTAAGGATCAGGTTAACAAACATCAAAAATACACATTTCTTTATGAAATAATTAGAGTTTAACCCTCTAGAGGGAGCAATTAAACCTATGGTAGAGACATCTAACAGTTGAAGACCAAAGTATCTTGTAGTACAGCAGTTCAAGTTTGTTTACATGGATGATCTTAGGGAAGGCGAGGAGTTGAATTGGCCGGGGAAGGTGTAACCCGGTACAATTACAATTATTATTATTATTGTTCCGGGGTATTTGTGGATCGCAGAGGTGAAAGAAGGTGCCGGGGTGAATGGATCTAATTACAATGTCAAGAATTGAATTTAAAACTTACACTGAAGGTTATATTTTCAGAACTTCACACATGACAAGAATTTATGACAATATTGCAGGTACAAGTAGCAATAATTGAAAATACATACATTACATATATTATCATTATAGACTGTTATGCCTTTCAGCGTTCAGTCTGCAAGCGTCTGTGAATTTACTAAACGTCGCCACAATCCTCGATTTGCAACTAGTGTTGTGGCCTCATTTAGTTCTATACCTCTTAAATCGTTAGAAACCGAGTCTAACCATCGTCGTCTTGGTCTCTCTCTACTTCTCTTACCCTCCATAGCAGAGTCCATTATTCTCCTAGGTAACCTATCCTCCTCCATTTCATGTCTGTTACTTCTAACTTATGAATAAGATATCCTGAGTCCACCCATATTTCGCTCCCGTAAAGCAAAGTTGGTCTGAAAACAGACCGATGTAAAGATAGTTTCGTCTGGGAGCTGACTTCCTTCTTACAGAATACTGCTGATCGCAACTGTGAGCTCACTGCATTAGCTTTACTACACCTTGATTCAATCTCACTTACAATATTTCCATCCTGGGAGAACACACAACTTAAATACTTGAAATTATCAACCTGTTCTAGCTTTGTATCACCAATCTGGCATTCAATTCTGTTGAATTTCGTACCTACTGACATCAATTTAGTCTTCGAGAGGCTAATTTTCATACCATACTCATTGCACCTATTTTCAAGTTCTAAGATATTAGACTGCAGGCTTTCGGCACAGTCTTCCAGTAAGACCAAGTCGTCAGCGTAGGCTAAACTGCTTACTACATTTCCACCTAACTGAATCTCTCCCTACCATTTTATACCTTTCAGCAGATGATCCATGTAAACTACGAACAACAAAGGTGAAAGATTACAGCCTTGTCTAACCCCTGTAAGTACCCTGAACCAAGAACTCATTCTACCATCAATTCTCACTGAAGCCCAATTGTCAACATAAATGCCTTTGATTGATTTTAATAATCTACCTTTAATTCCATAGTCCTCCAGTATAGTGAACATCCTTCCCCTCGGTACCCTGTCATATGCTTTCTCTAGATCTACGAAACATAAACACAACTGCCTATTCCTCTCGTAGCATTTTTCAATTACCTGGCGCATACTGAAAATCTGATCCTGACAGCCTCTCTATGGTCTGAAACCACACTGGGTTTCATCCAACTTCCTCTCAATGACTGATCGCACCATCCCTTCCAAGGTGCCAGTGAATACTTTGCCCGGTATACTAATCAAAGAGATACCTCGATAGTTGTTGCAATCCTTCCTGTTTCCTTGCTTATAGATAGGTGCAATTACTGCTTGTGTCCAATCTACAGTAAAGGTACCTTACCAACACTCCACGCGATTTTACTACTCTATGAAGCCATTTCATCCCTGCCTTCCCACTATACTTCACTATTTCAGGTCTAATTTTATCTATTCCTGCTGCCTTATGGCAATGGAGTTTATTTACCATCCTTTCCACTTCCTCAAGCATAATTTCACCAACATCATTTTCCTCCTCCCCATGAGCTTGGCTGTTTGCAACACCAGCAGGATGATTTCCTTTTACATTGAGAAGATGTTCAAAATATTCCCTCAACCTCTCCAGTGATTCCCTGGGATCTATTATGAGTTCACCTGAATTACTCAAAACACTGTTCATTTCCTTTTTCCCTCCCTTCCTAAGATTCTTTATTACTGTCCAGAAAGGTTTCCCTGCTGCTTGACCTAGCCTTTCCAGGTTATTACCGAAATCTTCCCCTGACTTCTTTTTGGATACAACAACTATTTGTTTCGCTCTGTTTCTTTCATCTACGTACAAATCTCTGTCTGCCTCGGCCCTTGTTTGGAGCCATTTCTGATAAGCCTTCTTTTTAAGTTAACAGGCTGCTCTCACTTCATCATTCCACCAAGATGTTCGCTTTTTCCCATCTTTACACACAGTTGTTCCTAGGCATTCCCTTGCTGTTTCTACTACAGCATCCATGTATGCCACCCATTCACTTTCTTTATCCTGAACCTGCTTACTGTCTACTGTTCGAAACTTCTCACTAATCATATCCATATACTTCCGTCTAATTTCCTCGTCCTGGAGATTTTCTACCCTTATTCGTTTGCAGACATATTTAACTTTCTCTACCCTAGGCCTAGAGATACTTAGTTCACTACAGATTAGATAGTGGTCTGTATAATCGAAAAATCCGCGAAAAACTCTTACATTCCTAACAGATTTCCTGTTAAGATATAGTCTATTATGGATCTGGTACCCCTAGCCTCCCATGTGTAGCGCTGAATAGCCTTATGCTTGAAGAATGTATTCGTAACAGCTAAATCCATACTAGCACAGAAGTCCAGCAAACGCTTCCCATTCCCATTAGCTTCCATATCCTCCCCACATTTACCAATCACCCTTTCGTGTCCTTTAGTTCTATTCCCAACTCTCGCATTGAAATCGCCCATTAGCACTATTCTATCCTTGCTGTTGACCCTGACCACGATGTCACTCAATGCTTCATAAAACTTGTCAACTTCATCCTCATCTGCACCCTGACATGGTGAATACACGGACACAATTCTTGTCCTAATTCCTCCAACTGACAAATCTACCTACATCATTCGCTCATTTACGTGCGTAACAGAAACTATGTTGCGTGCAATGGTATTCCTGATACACAGCCCTACCCCAGATTCTGCCCTTCCCTTTCTAACACCCGTCAAGTACACTTTATAATCTTCTATCTCTTCATCGTTATCTCCCCTTACCCGAATATCACTTACTCCTAGCACATCCAGATGCATCCTCTTTGCTGACTCAACTAGTTCTACCTTCTTTCTTCCATAAGCCCCATTAATATTGATAGCTCCCCATCGAATTCTATTTCGTTCGCCAAGTTGTTTCCAAGGAGTCCCTCGCCTGTAAAATGGGAGTGGGACTCCATTGCTCCCATAGGTCCGAGGCTTGCTTAAAATGTTCTGAGCTCCGTAAATTCATGAAGCAGGATGCTACCCTACTTGCACATAGTCCAAGTGAGGATCTCTCCTCTAACGGGTTATGGACCACCGGTGAATTGTATAGTCCTAGCCGCCTGAGCACAAGGAGGGCCATGACTCAAAATATGTCCGAGATGCCCACTCTCATTTCATAGCAATTGGTATCCCGACTCTCAGGACCACTTACTAGGCCACTCAGCCATTGCCCATGGTTCACGAACTAGGACGTGACTACAGTAACCCACAAACATGAACCATATCATTGAACAATATTTTAAAAAATCTAATATTCAGAACCTTAGCACCTTGGGCTTTAAGCCCCTAACTTTACATTTCCTGAGCTACAAGCTCAAAATTACAAAGAGCACAAATTTTACACAAGGGCAGAAAACCCCCTAATCCATGGAGCACTTGCTTCAAAAATACAATGTCTAGTCTTCCAGAGGCACTCGTTACAATCACAAAATTGAAAAAGAGCTAACAGGCTCTCAGTTTTCCAAGCCTACTCAAGGCAACATTGCATGAAAATATAAAAATCTCTGGCCTTACAAGGCACTCTTTACAAATAGAAATCGCATTACACAGAGGTAGCTAGTACCCAACCTACAGGGCCTTAGTGAAAAAGAACAGGTTAAATAAACGGCCCGAGTACAATTTGAATGGAGTCGAAGACTGCGCTCCAAAAAAATATTTTAAAACCTATAGGGCGCTTGGCCGATGAAACAGGGGCTATTCCCAAACTACTGAGGTAGCACGAATGGAAATAACTTTAATACATTGCAGAAACAAAACGTGGTACCTCAAACCAGGGTGAAGGGGAGCTCGAGAGGGTTCATCACTTTCTACCCCTGATTTACAGTTGAAGATTTTATTAATTAGTTACATTAGCCGGCAGAAGGTTACATATTTAGAAAAGAAGGTTACATAATTGATGATTCGGACCTTTCCCTCCGGTTAAACTGCGGAGCTAGCAAGAAAGAAAGAAAGAAAGAAAGATGTTATGTGGCCATTACCTGGTAGAAGTTCTTGCGGCTGACGAAGAGGCCTCCCGCCTCCTGCCTGACACACACACACTCAGTAAGATGACGATCAATTGGCCAAGAAACGTCCGCAGTTTATAAACCCTCGGAGAAAGTTCGAGACCATTCAAGATTAAACTAGCCACACCCTCACAATTTTATTGGTTAATTTAAAAGTTACACTCAAAATCGAAGAAGACGACTGTGATTGGTAGAAAATTAATTACAGAAATTATTGATTGGTTGGATTCAAAACTGGCGGAAAGAAAAGATAAATATTGCCAACCCAAAAATAAATGAACATCAATTAGTAAAAAAACTTATGAATACAAAACTTCTTTAAATCAAAAGTTCTCTCACTTCGCACCAGGGCGCATGATCATAGTTTGTAGTAGTGACCTCTATGGAAGAATGTCCAAACTTCTTGATGAATGGCAAACAAAACAAGTAGAAATACAGTCAGTTCAGGAACTTCACAATAAAAAAAAAAGCATCATATTTTAGTGGTGACATCTTGTGGGTAAATTTATAAGTTGGTGCAGGTTCAGTTTCACTGTTTCACCAGTAGAGGAGTTCTTTTATGCGCTAGATTTAAATGCGCGGCGTTGGGGTGTACCTCCCGGTACAATTATTATTATTATTATTATTATTATTATTATTATTATTATTATTATTATTATTATTATTATTATTATTATTATTATTCGAATAACCATTTTAAGGGTACGATAAATCAACTTTGGTTACTTTTCATGGCATTTAACTTTCTTCGTTTTCAGACTTTCATTTTCTGAGAATGTTGTTCCTTTTTCTCTTGAGTCCATTTTCTTCCAGTTGTTAATTTCTTTCTCTCCGGAAATCCTGCCTTTCATGTTACTTCTCTGAAACGTGTTCTGTTTTCTAACGTATCTATTTTAATTCCAGCGTTTTTCATATCCTTTGCAATTTCAATGAACCACGATGGCTTGGATTTGTAACTGTTTAGTTAGTCTATTGTTATTCATTCTATAAATGTGTCCAAAAACTAGCGTCTTCTTTTCCTCAGTACAGTTGTTAGTTTTTCAACTTTAATATAGCTGTCTGTTTGATTGTAGTCTAAATTCGGCATAGTTGTGTCTGATAGGTCCCAGTATTTTTCTCAAAATTCTTCTTTCAACTTTTTCTATTTTTTCAAGATCCCCAATTCTTGTAAATTTAAGAGTTTCTACTGCATATAAAATTTCTGGCCGGGCCACTGTTTGATAATGTCTTAATTCCAAGTTACAGGATAGATATTTGTTGTATATATATATTATTCCTGGAAGAAACTGAGTTACTATTTTCTTGATTCCTTTAGCGTCAGTATTTTCGTCTTTAACATCTATTAATAGCATGGCTACTAAGTCATATTTAAACGCTCTCTCATCAAGAGTCTACGTACCATTGCATGACTCCCTCTTCTTATCTGTTATCAGTCTGAAAGCTAGTTAATTACAACTGACATTTACTGTGCTAACCATAGACAAAGGCTGTTTTTACTATTTCCTCGTTAGTAGCAAACACAGACATTTTTACCTCATTAATCCGCACCCCATTAGTCCGGACTTCGCTTAATCCGGACAGCCGTGTAATAATAATAATAATAATAATAATAATAATAATAATAATAATAATAATAATAATAATAATAATAATAATAATAATAATAATCTGTTTTCCCTCCAGGGTCGGCTTTTCCCTCGGACACAGCGAGGGATCCCTCCTCTACCGCCTCAAGGGCAGTGTCCTGGAGCTTCAGACTCTTGGTCGGGGATACAACTGGGGAGAATGACCAGTACCTCGCCCAGGCGGCCTCACCTGCTATGCTGAACAGGGGCCTTGTGGAGAGATGGGAAGATTGGAAGGGATAGGCAAGGAAGAGGGAAGGAAGCGGCCGTGGCCCTATGTTAGGTACCATCCCTGCATTCGCCTGGAGGAGAAGTGGGAAATCACGGAAAACCACTTCCAGGATGGCTGAGGTGGGAATCGAACCCACCTCTACTCAGTTGACCTCCCGAGGCTGAGTGGACCCCGTTCCAGCCCTCATACAACTTTTCAAATTTCGTGGCAGAGCCGGGAATCGAACCCGGGCCTCCGGGGGTGGCAGCTAATCACGCTAACCACTACACCACAGAGGCGGACAATAATAATAATAATAATAATAATAATGTTAATTATTAAAGATATTGATACAAAGAAAAACAACAAAAGATCAGCAGTTTCTCCAAACCAGTAAGCGTGTCAAAGGTGGTCAATGAAGGTGTGTCTTGATTGCAATGTTCTAACTCTGTATTGTACTAGTTATTCTGTATTTTGTAGGGCCTAATACTGCATTGTATTACATCTTGTATACCAAATAACCTTTGTTCTTTAAAATTTAAAATACTGTGCTGAATACGTTCTTATTACTGAAGAGAGTGTTTAAATTTGTACCTTGGCTCATTTCATAAGTTATTTTGTTTAATTCGGACAACCTAGAGCTTCAATTATTCCGGATTAATGAGGTTCTACTGTATTTCTAGCTGGACATTGAGCTAGAGAGGTAATATGTTAATTCCATTTTGATTAAAACACCGGGAACGACGAACTTGCCCATGACCTGCTTCTTTCCCAATAATAATGCCGCCATAATAATAATAATAATAATAATAATCATCATCATCGGTCATAGTAGTCACGAAGATATGGAAGGGAGCGGAGTGTTCAGGGCGGAAGCCTCCCGAAACTTTAAAACCCCACAAAAAGTATAATCCGTTTACCCTCCAGGGTTAGTTTTTCCCGCAGACTCAGCGAGGGATCCCACCTCTAACGCCTGAAGGGCAGTGACCTGGAGCGTGAGACCGAGTCGGGTGATACACCTCGGGCGGTGGACCAGTACCTCGTCCAGGCGACCTCACCTGCTATGCTGAGTAGGGGCGTTGTGGGGGTGGAGATTTGAAGGAATAGATAAGGAAGTGAGAAGGAAGCGGCCGTGGCCGTAAGTCAGGTAGGTACCATCCCGGCATTGGCTTGGAGAAGTGGGGAAACCACGGAGACCCACTTCGAGGATGGCTGAGGTGGGAATCGAACCCCCTTCTACTCAGTTGACCTCATGAAGCTGAGTGGACCCCGTTGCAGCCATCGCCCCACTTGTCAAATTCCATGCCAGAGCCGAGAATCGAACGCGGGCCTGCGGGGGTGGCAACTAATCACACTCACACTAACCACTACACTACGCCACAAAGATGGACCCTTGCTATGTCTCAAGAGAGGAATTTCATTCAGGTGAAATGAAATGAAATGAAATGGCGTATGACTTTTAGTGCCGGGAGTGTCCGAGGGCATGTTCGGTTCGCCAAGTGCAGGTCTTTTGATTTGACGCCCGTAGGTGATCTGCGCGTCGTGATGAGGATGAAATTATGATGAAGACGTCACATACACCCAGCCCTCGTGTCAGCGAAATTAACCAATAATGGTTAAAATTCCCAATCCTGGCGAGAATCGAACCCGGGACCATTGTGATCAAAGGCCAGCACTCTAACCATTTAGCCACGGAGCCGGACTTCATTCAGGTGTTACAATAATACAATTGCAGCTAAACTCTAACTAATGCATTGGATACATTTTAAACATTAATATTCTTACTCTCAGAGAAGTAAAAGTGTGAGCTCTTTTAAACCCGTTTTTCGCAGAAGTAACATTCTTGATTTATAGTTCTGCTTGCATGTAAACCCACGATAGTAGTATTTAGAACGTCCTCGTATCGTTTTTGCTGTCCTTCCTGATTACGTTTTCTATTCTTCAATTTAGTAATAATGTTGTTGGCTTTACGTCCCACTAACTACAGTACTTTTACAGTTTTCGGAGACGCCGAGGTGCCGAAATTTTGTCTCGCAGGAGTTCTTTTTACGTGCCAATAAATCTACTGACACGAGGCTGACGTATCTGAGCACCTTCAAATACCACCAGACTGATCCAGGATCGAACCTGCCGCGTTGGGGTCAGAAGGCCAGCCACTCAGCCCGGCTCTTCAATTGAGAATACATATAAATAATGTGATGAGTAGTGAAAAGATTTTAAAGTGCAGCACCTTTCCAAAAATACACCTATTTCCAAACAGATAGGTCAATATATATGTTTAGGGACATGAAATGAAGCTAAATATACAAAATTTGTTGTACCTTTTTGTGAGATTACTACATTTTGCCACCTTTTTCCTTTATTTCATGCTTCAGCACCCCCCCCCCCCCCCCATTTGTATCCGTGTTTTTACTTTTTTTTCTCTTTTAGAACAGATTTTAATTTTTTTGTTTAATCGGAAGTCAAAAATAGTCAAAAAAATAAATACTGAACTATAGTTTATGGAAACCACAGTAATTCATATCCCAACAAGAATGGCCAACCTGCAGCTGTGAAATCAAATTAAAACTGAAAATTTGTGTTGCAACAGTTTATACCAAGTTCAATTATTAGAACCCAGTAAATGGGACAAAGGAAGTTCATATAAGTGGGTTAAATCTTAATAAAAGTGATTTCATCACACCTTTTTGCATGTATTTTCAGAACCTTCCTCCCCCCCCCACACACACACCTTTGTGACCATACTTTCCACCTTAAAACTATTTCCTTAGTGATAAGAATAGAGATTACAAAGATGCTTCAAAAATATTAAGGTAACACGAGCTCGCACGGGGAAACTTTGTTTTACAGACGCATATAAGGATGCACAGTAGCACTGATTTACATTACTATTCAACACAGCAACCATTATTGTTCCAAGGCATCGTTGGTTAATTTCCTCACCGGAGGAGTGGCAGTGAATGCTGCCAGTTACCGTGACGCATTGGAGCATTTGCGGGTAGCAATTCGCAGAAAACGTCCAGGATTCCTCTCTAAAGGCGCCGTAATGTTGCACAACAATGTCAGATTACACGTAGTCAACGGCACATGTGAATTGTCAAGGAACTTCCGGTGGTAGGTAAAGGACCATCCTCCCTACAGACCTGACCTAGCACGCGGTGAATTCTATCTCTTCTGACTGTTGTACCTGGATAGTAAGAGATTGAACGACGATACGGACGTTAGTAAGCCACTATGACGTGGTTCGCAACCGAACTTCTTTTTGGCCAAATTTTCGACACACCAGAGTCTCTTAAGGATCTTCCAGTGGGTGGAGAAAGTAGTATACATCCAAGGTGTCTCCTGCCAGTCGTATGGTGCGACTAAATGGGGAACTCCAGGGGTTTCTCAGCTTGTGAAAGTGGGTTGGCATCCATGGGGCCGCGTCCAAGTGGTCACTAAGCCCGAAGTTGTTTAACTTCGATGACACAAAATTCGTTAGGACATAAAGAAACACAGTTCGGCCCCTTGAGTGAGCTGTCAGCATAGCGGCCTTTTGTTCACAGGACCCCGCTATCGATTCCTGATGGGATATGGTTTTCAGCCGCGTCCAGTTAATTATTCTAGCTCGGAGATTGGGTGTTTGTGTTAATTTTTTTGCTAGGGGCTTTACGTCGCACCGACACAGATAGGTCTTATGGCTACGATGGGATAGGAAAGGCCTAGGAGTTGGAAGGAAGCGGCCGTGGCCTTAATTAAGGTACCGCCCCAGCATTTGCCTGGTGTGAAAATGGGAAACCACGGAAAACCATCTTCAGGGCTGCCGATAGTGGGATTCGAACCTATTATCCCGGATGCAAGCTCACAGCCACGCGCCTCTACGCGCACGGCCAACTCGCCCGGTGAAGTGTTAGTTTAAACACACATCTATTAATTCACAAACAACTCACATCATTACCAACCATTACAGAAACACATAGGAAGCACCCGGCCGTAAAACTGAGTTTAGTTCGTGCGTAGTGCGAAACCATGAAGGAGAAGAAGAAGAAGAAGAAGAAGAAGAAGAAGAAGAAGAAGAAGAAGAAGAAGAAGAAAGAAAATATCTTTTGCAAGTGTTTTGACGTCACACTAACTCTGATAGGGTTTTGGCGACGATGGGATAGGAAAGGACTAGACCAAGGAAGAAAGCGACCGTCGCCTTAATTAAAGTACATCCCTAGCATTTATTAAAAGTGAAAATGGGAAACCATGGAAAATCATTTTCACATCGACCGACAGTGGTTCGAGCCGGACTGAGTGGCTCAGACGGTTAAGGTGCTAGGCTCCTGCGGGACTAAATTCAGACACCTCGGCGTCTCCGAAAACGGTAAAAGCAGTTAGTGGGACGTAAAGCCAATAACATCATCATTATTATTATTATTATTATTATTATTATTATTATTATTATTATTATTATTATTATTATTATTATTATTATTATTATTATTATTATTATTATTATTATTATTATAGTGGTTCGAACCCACCATCTCCAGAATGCAAGCTTGCTGTTACTCGGCCCGTTGCACTTGTCCAACGTGCTCGGTTAAAGATACTTGGTTCATTCCATGATTCGATCTGACAACCTTTTGATTTGCGTCAGTGTTTACGAACAGACGTACTGAAGCGATATTACGTAACGTCACAGAACTAGCTCAGCATGATGAGACCGGACAGATGACTGGAAAAAGAAACAGCTGCCTCTTATGTAATACAACACTTTCAAGGCTCCCAGTCAATTATTTGCAGCAGCAGGGGTACCACAAGGTGTGATGTTCGCTCTGAACTAGCTTCCTTAAAGATCAGAAGATCCTTTTCGTATCACCGAAAGATGGTCCACGTCTTAGCTCGCCTAACAACAAGAAGGATCCACTTAGGATCTCATTTGCATATCCATTGCTTCAAATGAAATGTGGAACCTATAGAGACGAAATTTTGTGGTATCAAATTCACCTCAGCAGAAATATCTTGTACAGGACAACAAGGACTGTGGTCTAATATTCCCGAGCTATTCACATCCAATGAGCACCTTTATTTGTAAATAGTTAAGATGTAAATACGACATTTCACCTAATTAAACCTGTATAAAAATCAGTCTGCAGTGATAAGAATTGAGGGCTTTGAAAAAGAAGCAGCAATCCAGAAAGGAGTGAGGCAAGGCTGCAGTTTGTCCCCTCTCCTTTTCAATGTTTACATAGAACAGGCAGTAAAGGAAATCAAGAGAAATTTGGAAAGGGAATCACAGTCCAAGGAGAGGAAATCAAAACCTTGAGATTTGCCGATGATACTGTTATTTTATCTGAGACTGCAGAAGATCTCGAGAAGTTGCTGAATGGTATGGATGAAGTCTTAGGTAAGGAGTGCAAGATGAAAATAAATAAGTCCAAAACAAAAGTAATGGAGTGCAGTCGAACGAAGGCAGGTGATGTAGGAAATATTAGATTAGAAAACGAAGTCTTAAAGGAAGTAGATGAATATTGTTACTTGGGTAGTAAAATAACTAACGATGGCAGAAGTAAGGAGGACATAAAATGCAGACTAGCACAAGCAAGGAAGAGCTTTCTTAAGAAAAGAAATTTGCTCACTTCAAACATTGATATCGGAATTAGAAAGATGTTTTTGAAGACTTTTGTGTGGAGCGTGGCATTGTATGGAAGTGAAACATGGACGATAACTAGCTCAGCAAGAAAGAGAATAGAAGCTTTTGAAATGTGGTGTTACAGAAGAATGCTGAAGGTGAGATGGATAGATCGAATCACGAATGAAGAGATACTGAATCGAATTGGTGAGAGGAGATCGATTTGGCTAAATTTGACGAGAAGAAGAGATAGAATGATAGGACACATCTTAAGACACCCAGGACTTGTTCAGTTGGTTTTAGAAGGAAGTGTAGGTGGCAAGAACGGTAGGGGTAGACCAAGGTATGAATATGACAAACAGATTAGACCAGATGTAGGATGCAATAATTACGTAGAAATGAAAAGGTTAGCACAGGATAGGGTGGCATGGAGGGCTGCATCAAACCAGTCTATGGACTGATGACTCAAATAAAACAAACGATAGTGTCGGTCTCTTCTCCGTAATCTTTCCGGTGTGAAAACCGTCGATGAACTTCTGCTCTAATCCACACTGACAGGTACGTAACGCAGTTAGTGTTTTTGCTCTGTTCTTGGGGTTGCTGGATCGAGTCCCAGAAGGTGGTGTTGGAGGTTGTGATGTGACTGTTGTTTTAAGAGCTACAACTAAATAACCATCCCCTCTTAATCCTCACCAGAAGACATGGAGGTTCAACCCTTCCAATATGGAAGGTTTCGGAAAAATAAAGGACATGAAAATGAAAAACTCCCTACACCTCGTCTCCCTGTGGGTGAGAGTTTGGAATACATCTACGGTACCCCTGCTTGTCGTAAGAGGCGACTAAAAGGGGCTCCAGGGGAGGTGGTTTGGTGACCACGAGGCTCCTAGCTGAGTTCTCGCATTGCTTCCACCGGACGCGTTGACCGTGCGGTTAGGGCCGCGCAGCTGCAAGCTTGCATCCGGCAGATAGTGGGTTCGAACTCCTCTGTCAGCAGACCTGAATATGATTTTCCATGGTTTCCCATTTTCACACCAGGCAAATACTGGAGCTGTACGTTAATTAAGACAACGGCCACTTCCTTCCCGCTCCTAGGCCTTTCCTATCCCATCGTCGCCATAAGACCTATCTGTGTCGGTCCGACGTAAAGAAAATTGTAAATAAAAATACATATTACTTCCATTTCCTTGTGCCAGACTCCTCGCTTTCATCTGTCCTATCTGACCTCCTTTGATCAACTCTTGGTCTTTTCCGATCCTGATGGTATTAGAGCATTCAAGGCCTAGGGAGTGGTCTAGTGCAGGTCTTTAGAGTTGACGCCGTATAGGTGACCTGCACGTCGGTGAGGATGAAGCCCTACCGAAGATGAAGTCTAATGCTGAAGAGGGTACGAACACCCAGTCCCCGAGCCATAGGAATTAATTAATGAAAGTTAAAATCTCCCACCCGACCGGAAACCAAAGGCCAACATGCTAACTATTTATGCATGCAGCTGGACGACATACAATTAAAATAGGTATATTTCCCGTTGCTAGTTAAAAGAAACTGTCAGTTGTTACTACTGGGGCTTAGCTCCATAATGCAGCCAGAAGGCGGCATTTACTTGAATAAGGAATTTTATTTAGAGGTATTAGATGTCAAGCCAGTTAATTCACTCATTTAGTTTCAACATTTGGAGATTCATTTGTAAAAAGGCGTATTTCTAATTTTTGCAAGCGTTTATCTATTCGCTTACTTCAGTTGGTTATCTACCAGACACATTTAAACCGAAAAAAAGTATCCGTGTCGGATCCTATTATTCCGCGCGATATAACTGAATGATATTTTATTTGATTATTCACTGAAATCAGCACACTGCACAGAAACACATCAATTTAAGCCAGATGCACAGTGTTTAATAACATTCATTGAAACAATCCCTCGGTTCAGAAATGTATTTATTCGATTATTTAAGTAATCGGATGGAAGTTATTTGATCATTAAAAGTATTCTATTAACTCATTACTAATAGGGTGGACATTTAACCATTCGTGAGTTTTGAGACTGGCCCAGGTAGAGAAACTTGTTTTCACTAATCCTCTTCCTGGAATTCGTGAGTTTTGAGACTCGTGAGTTTTGAAACTCGTGAGTTTTGGGACGACACGTCGAATCCCACTATCGGTAGCCCTGAAGATGGTTTTCCGTGGTTTCCCATCTTCACACCAGGCAAATGCTGGGGCTGTACCTTAATTAAGGCCACGGCCGCTTCCTTCCAACTCCTAGGCCTTTCCTATCCCATCGTCGCCATAAGACCTATCTGTGTCGGTGCGACGTAAAAGCCCCTAGCAAAAAAAGTGCACTACTGGCGACCAAAGACAAAAAGGTGTATACTATTATTAGGAACTATTTAACAACAACTTATCTACAAATCTGACTGATTTTCTATGGAAATTTATGTGATTATAATGTAATGTGTGCAACATACATATATTTCAAACTGTGACAATGACTTGTAATGAACTGTAAAGTTCAAACCAGTATACTGTAATATCCAGGTGGCTGTTTGGTCTGTAACTAATCTAAAGTCAATTTTTTTTTTAAAAAAAGCTGCCGTACTTCAGAAATTCCCCGATCTTCGACTGTGTCCATATTGCTGTAACCTTTACTTATGCAGCTTAAGTTGAATTATACATAAGTCGCATATGGCTCGAATAAAGAGGGACAAATGCGACTGAAAATATACAATTTCCATATTCCGTACTTATTTAAAGAGATTGCTAAATCCACTTGTGGTAAGACGCAGTGTTTACAGTGCACGTATAGGCCCTATCTGTCTCAGTCTTATCTTTGGGTATGATAAGTGAATTAAATATGAGCGATGCTAGTAAAGCCATTCCTATTTCAGCCAGTCCCTGTGATGGACGGTGTGAAAGATTCATTCGTAGGATCAGCTGGTGTGTACATTAAGGACCTTGGTCTAACAAGAGTACTGCTGATCGCCAGATTACCTGCAGAAGTGTTGGGCAAGTGGTCAGCGAGACTTCTTTCAGGGCCGTATTCCTTTGCCTTCACGACCAGGTCCGCTCAGCTCATCAGTTCCAGCTCTCAGTCCACTGGACTGTCCAGGAAAAGACTGCATACGTACAGGGTCGTACAGTAATTATTAACAAATCCTGTGATAAAACTCTAAAGTATAGCTTGATTTCGTCTCCAACATAAATCACATGGTTCACTTCAATTTCACATAGGTAAAGGAGGAATTTGAAATTAGATATTTTAAGAGGTGATTATGGAGATGAAAAGTGAAGGGGAAACCACTAAAGCACGAAGATATTATTTAGATTTACTTAATACACTATTTTTTTAGATATAAAAAAAACTAGCCTAGCATGATATTTTGTTACTTAAATTCTTCATATTGGCAGAAGGAAGGGCATATTTGTCCAGCCATATTCGTATTCGTTCGTAATCTGGTTTCCCTCCAGGGTCCGTTTTTTCCTCGGACTCAGCGAGGGATCCCACCTCTAGCGCCTCAAGGGCAGTGTCCTGGAGCTTCAGACTCTGGGTTTGGGGATACAACTGGGGAGGATGACCAGTACCTCGCCCAGGCGGCCTCACCTGCTATGCTGAACAGGAGCCTTGTGGGGGGATGGGAAATTTGGAAGGGATAGGCAAGGAAGAGGGAAAGAAGCCGTAAGTTAGGTACCATCCCGGCATTTGCCTGGAGGAGAAGTGGGAAACCACGGAAAACCACTTCCAGGATGACTGAGGGGGGAATCGAACCCCCCTCTACTCAGCTGACCTCCCGCGGCTGAGTGAACCCCGTTCCAGCCCTCGTACCACTTTTCAAATTTCGTGGCAGAGCCGGGAATCGAACCCGGGCCTCTGGGGGTGGCAGCTAATCACACTAACCACTACACCACAGAGGCGGACCCATATTCGTATTACAGACTTTAAATGCAGGTTATCATTTCTTTTCTCGAAAACCATGGGTCAAGTTTGAAGAACAAAATATTATTTCGCAATTACTGGAAAATGTACGGGCAACTACTTGGTAACGTACTCAGTGTTTAAGGCATATTATCGATCGCAGAGATGAATCGACTGTTCCTCAAGGAGAACCGATAGCAGTATTTTTTTCTTTACAATTTGTTTTACGTAGCATCGACACAGATAGGTCTTATGGAGACGATGGGATAGCAAAGGTCAAGGAGAGGGAAGGAAGCGGCCGTGGCCTTAATTAAGGTACAGCTCCAGCATTTGCCTGGTGTGAAAATGGGAAACCATGGAAAACCATCTTCAGGGCTGCCGGCAGTAGGGCTCGAACCCACTATCTCCCGGATGAAAGCTCACAGCTGCACGCCACTAACTGCGCGACCAACTCGCCCGGTCCTAGCAGATTACAGAGACTAATAATAATAATAATAATAGGTTCGTATTTGTTGTAAACAGGATAAGGTTTACCAGAACACAACTTGTTTATTTGCTTCACATAGAAATTTACAAGAATAAACATAAAATTGTCTTGAAGCAAAGTAGATAATTAAGCTTGGGAGAGTTTCTGTCACTGTACACTATATACACTTGGAATGTATTTACACTAGCTTCTATCTTGAAAAGATAGTTCGTAGGAATGTTCAGTTCGTGATAGTCGAAAACTATCAGTTTCACTAGCATGAATTAGTGAAGAGAGTTCCTTCTAACTTGCAGTGTTTGAATTTATGAGCTTGCACTGAAGGAAAGCTAAGTACACAATTAGAGAGTCTAATGTGTGAGTGTCGGAGCCTGAGGGAGATTGTGGATGTGTAGAGTACAGCATCGGGGCTCGACTTGGATGAAGGAACGGGAACTTGGAACAGTGACCTGAGGTGAAACCTCATACTACCAGAATTCCGCCCACCTGGTCGAGACACATTTTTTAAGAGGAGTAGGCTCCGTGTTCGACGTACAGTGTATTCTGGAGCAGGACACCGGGGAGAATCCTGGAGAGTGGTAGGCAGGGAGCTCCTTTTATACAGCACTCGACGTACAGGCACGCGCACTGAAGGCTGCGCGTCGAGTCTCGAAATCTCCACGCTTGCGTGCGTGCGGCTGGCTGGCGCTGAGCGGAGGACATACGACAGTATTTCTATGACATCTGTGCAGAATAAACGGAAATAGACTTAACTAAACATATACAGTAGTTGATTACTTCTAAAAAAAGCACTAAAGCTTGGATTAAGGAAACGCGGAAAGATATGTAAAGGTTAAACATTTCGGACGTCCAAATGTTAGACAGAAATACATTTAGGAACACAGTGAAACATCTGGAAGGATGCTTTCTTTTTCCATTTGCTTTACGTCGCCCCGACACATATAGATCTTATGACGGCGATGTGATAGGAAAGGGCTAGGAGTGGGAAGGAAGCGGTCGTGGCCTTAATTACAGTACATCCCCAGCATTTGTCTGTTGTGAAAACGGGAAAACACGGAAAACCATCTTTAGGGCTGCCAACAGTGGGGTTCGAACCCACTATCTCCCGGAAGGAAGCTCACAGCTGCGCGTTCCTAAATGCACGGCCAACTCGCACGGTGGAAGGGTTTCAAGCAGAAGGAGGAACGAAGGAGACCAAAAGAGCCTGGAGAGAAGAACAACGGAAACAGGTCAGCGAACGCATGGAGTATTGGACAGAGGAAACTCCATACAAAGAGAGAGAAATGAGGTTGTAGCGTGATCCTCAGTGGTCAAATCGCTGGTAAAATAATAACAATTATTATTAAATGTATTATTATTATTATTATTATTATTATTATTATTATTATTATTATTATTATTATTATTATTATTATTATTATTATTATTACACGAAATGTAGAAGGCCATGTAAAAGAGGGTGCGGCCCATATACATTAAATATGTTTCATAGATGAGTTAAAGGGAAGAACTGGCATGGTATTAACAGTACACACAGAATGTAAATTTTTTGTCTATATGAACTGTATACATTTTGTAGGATAAAAGCTGTTGTGTCCCGCTGAGATAAGTTGTATAAACAAACAGAGTGCGCATACGATTGCACACATAAGTACAGCCATTTTATTGACACAGATTATCAGAAACAACTTTATTCTCACTAGGCACACGCGACTGATTGAGATGTCCCAAGCCGTCTTAAATATCGACTCCTCAGCCCGAAGGCTGATTGGATTTCCAACAGCTCCACCATCAGGTATCATATACGTCACTGAAGCGGCGTGCGTACTAGGGCAATAGGAAGTGAGGTAAATTCCTGTTGCATTCTTTTTTATTTATTTATATAATTTGCTTTACGTCGCCCCGACACAGGTAAGTCTTATTATGATGACGATGGGACAGGAAAGGGCTAGGAATGGGAATGAAGCGACCATGATCTTAATTAAGGTACAACCCTAGCATTTTCCTGGTGTGAAAATGGGAAACCACCACGGAAAACCACACTCAGGGCTGCCGACAGTGGGGCTTGAACCCACTATCTCCCGAATGCAAGCTGATAGTAACGTGACCCAAACCATACAGCAACTTGCTTGGCGTTGCACTCTTCACCGAACCAGAATGTGCTATTACATATCAGTCTTTCAAGACCGCTGGAATGTACACACCAGCTGACCCGACGAGCGAATCATTCACACAGCTCCATCACAGGGACTAGCTGATAAGGAATGGCGTTACTAGCATCGCTCGTATTTCAGTCACTTCCTTATTATCACATCATATCCAAAGACAGATCTACAGTATGTAAACACTGTGTCTAACCAGAAATGGACCTGGGTAATCTCCTTAAATAAGTACGAGTATACGAACGTTTTCAGTTGCTTTGTACAAGCAGTTAGCAATATTTTTTAATACTCGCCCTTCTTCATTCAAGTCAGATGCGACTTATGTACAATTCAACTTCAGCTACTGATTAAAGTTGTAGCAAAAGGATCGTAGTCGAACATCGGAGAATATTCTAAAGAACGGCAGCTTAAATATATCTGCCCGTTGTTGTAACTCTCAAACTGGGCATGAGTAATCGAAATTACGTTATGCCACGATGGATGAAATTTCCTACAGTTCTCTGTGTTTCAGTGGAACAGTATTAACCTCTGGATCCTAAGATTTAATCCTTTCAAGGGAAAAAATATCTATTCACCAGTCTACGCCGTATCTCTGGTAACACATTTGGTGTTTGCCTGACAAAATTAATTAAAACTCCGTAATACTGTGGGTTGCCCATTAGAGTTATGTTTTCTTTGCCATCTGGTAGATGGACACGATATTAAGGCAGTGCGATGAATAACAGTGTCTATGTAAACACATTTCTAATGATGGTATTAATTGTATATAAACTGCCGGAAGAAAAACCTGCAACATTCACAAGGACAAGGCCATTTTTATTCACAAGCGATGTGACAGGTAGTTCATCATTGCAGGAGTATATTATTACAAATTCAGACCAAATGAAACATACTTGTCATACATAGTAAAAACAGTCGCATCAATACACAGTGTACCCATCTCTAGCGGCAATGCAGACAAGTATTCGTGCATGCAAACGATCATAAAAGGTGCTGAATGGGATCCTGCGATAGACTGTCCCAAGCATCTTGCACCCGTTGATGCAATTCAGCAATGGTTCTTGCAGGCTCTGGAGAACGCGCAAGTTCCCGCTGCATCATGTCGCATACGTATTCAACTGGTGAGAGATCCAGTGTTCTTCCTGGCCATAGACTTAACGTCTATGCGAGAATATGTGCCGTAACGTACACTAAAGCAAATACAGTAGAGACAATACGCGACACTGAGCGAGATATTGAGGGACAGCTCTTGGAGCACACTCTAGCGGATAGACCTGAACAGTACTGATTCTCTCATAAGAGCACGTGTATTTTTGTGTGAAGTTTTTGGTGTTATTTGTGCGTTTTCAGTAAGTTGACATAATTAAATAGTAGCATGTGTCATTCCTTGATATCTCCTCTCAACATGAGGGGAAAGGTATGTGCTGTGTTTGGCTGCAGTAATTACGAAGTAGAGAAAAATGCGCGGTCGTTCTTCAGGTTCCCTCGTGACAAGAACATGTAAGTAATATTGTGTTTGCATATATATTCTTCCAGTGACAGAGATTTTTATAGTACTTCATAATCTTCTGAACTGCTCGACACATATTTTAACTGGCATAAAATATAATACGCATATTTTATTGTATAGTGCAGCAGTTAACCTTCAATACCGATGTGTTGTTGTAGATGTGATCTGTGGGTTTTGAAATGTCACAGAAGTGATTTGGATAAGGTGTACAAGAAAGTAGGGACGATACGCTTATATAAGAATTATAAGATCTGTTCAGATCATTTCCAGGACAGCGACTTTAAAAATCCTCGACTATTCAGCCAAGGGTATGTTGCATTTTTACTCTAATTGTACGTAAATATTCCTCAAAGAATCACTATCGACAACATTTTCATACTTTTCTTTCTTTAATCCCTCTTCTCAGATTAAAGCCGGAATTTTATAGATTTTCTTTCTGTTAGTAGGCTCCACGTTAAGAGGAAAATTGTCCAGCTTTTAAATGTTAATTCATTGCATCATGTGTGTAAGGAATGTGCCGATATTTTTATTGACACGTGTCTTAATGTGATGATACAATGTTTTTTAAATGAGAAAAAAGACAAATCCAACCGTAAAAGTTCAGGCAGGAATGCTAAAGCTATAAAAGTAATGCATAAATGAAAGATCAAGCCATTTCACAGCAGTCCATTTCATATCTTGTTTATGTGTCTAATTTCAGTCTTCGAATAATAACCTTTTAAATAATTCTTCATTAATTTATCCAGAATTGCTTTAGCAACTTCGAAGTTAATATCTCAATACCACTTTCTTTCTAGACGTAATTTATTTATCCATTTCCGTATATACATTTCCATTGATGTTTGAATTTAGCGCGATTTGTTCAGGTCAAGTCATTAGGAGCGCCATCGTCGAATTGTCTCCCATTTTAGCAAGGCGAAATCCGTAAGTGTCGCGTATTGTCTCTACTGTATTTGACTAAAGTGAGTTGGTTCCCCTGTGTCTGTTTGCTGGTGAAACAACATCTCTCTGGTAGCTCATTTTGAAACACATATACGGAGGACAATTAATAATTATTTATTTAACATATTTACATCAAACACTTCAGACATACAACAGTGCGCCGCGACCATTGCTAACTGACTGCCTGAAACATAATAGCTCAAGTCCCGTCTACCTCGACCCTTGGTTCCGAGACAAGTCCAACAGTATCCATTTAAAGCAGAGACAGCAAGAAAGGCAGTGCCTCAGCTTAGAAAGAAAAAAAAACTAAAACTGGAGGGTCGCATTGTGCTGTGCCTTTTCACACTGTCGCTCCCCTGCCGATAGCCGGGGTGTGGTTCCGTCCGGCTGGCCAGTAGTGTTCCAACACCCTGTGTACAAAGTAGAACACGTTGCGTCGCAGCAGCTGTATGTGGACGTGCATTGTCCTGCTGAGAAAGCACGTCACCTTCCTGTCGAAGAAATGGCAGTAGCACTGGGACAACAACATGTGCAATGTTATGATTACGTTACCCTGCAGAAAACACCAACTGTGACCGCGAAATGTAATTGATGAACACCATGAAGCCTGACATGGGACCTGGGTGTCGTGGGCGAATGAACTCTGGAATAGGCCGCTTACCAGGTCTACGTCGTACATGTGTACGTCCATCACTTGCATACAGACAGAACCTACTCTCGTCACTGAAGACAAGAGAGCTCCACTCCCCTCTCCAGTCGACACCAGAGTAGCAGTGCTTGGTGGTGTCGTGGTGTCAGTGGTAGCCTGGCCAGGAGCACATCTGATCGTTATCCTGCTGCAAGCAGACGGTTCCCAATGATCCTTGTTGACACAGCATGTGCAACATGTGACCGTATTTCGTTCCTGCTGCAAGCGGACGGTTCCCAATGATCCTTGGTGACACAGCAGGTGCAACATGTGATCGTATTTCGTTCCTGCTGCAAGCAGACGGTTCCCAATGATCCTTGTTGACACAGCATGTGCAACATGTGACCGTATTTCGTTCCTGCTGCAAGCGGACGGTTCCCAATGATCCTTGGTGACACAGCAGGTGCAACATGTGACCGTATTTCGTTCCTGCTGCAAGCAGACGGTTCCCAATGATCCTTGGTGACACAGCAGGTGCAACATGTGACCGTATTTCGTTCCTGCTGCAAGCAGACGGTTCCCAATGATCCTTGGTGACACAGCATGTGCAACATGTGACCGTATTTCGTTCCTGCTGCAAGCAGACGGTTCCCAATGATCCTTGGTGACACAGCAGGTGCAACATGTGACTGTATTTCGTTCCTGCTGCAAGCAGACGGTTCCCAATGATCCTTGGTGACACAGCAGGTGCAACATGTGACCGTATTTCGTTCCTGCTGCAAGCAGACGGTTCCCAATGATCCTTGGTGACACAGCAGGTGCAACATGTGACCGTATTTCGTTCCTGCTGCAAGCGGACGGTTCCCAATGATCCTTGGTGACACAGCAGGTGCAACATGTGACCGTATTTCGTTCCTGGATGAGGTTCGGTCGGCCACCACTGCTCGCACAATGCGTCGATCTTGACGTGCGTATGTATTACACGGACGTCCGGAGCCCGGTCTGCGGGTGTGGGAATGTTCCACAGACCACTGCTGAAAGCAGCAACACGCCACCGATACATTGTGCCCAACATGCACAGCAATCCGTCGATACGTCCATCCAGCTTCCCGCAGGCCCACAGTGCGACTCCGTTCAAATGGCTGCATTTGTTCAACAGGAGCATGTACTCATGGTTGTACCCTAGAATGAATGTTGCAAACACTGCTCTCCTCTAACCTTAACAATGCAGAATCAAAACAGAGTGCGCATTGACAGGCTTCCTGAGCGCCATGTCCGTCACAAATGATTCATTGTTTGTTAAAAATGAAGCCATGTTTTCCAGTGTTGACTTAGTTAAATGTAACAAAGGTTTTTCAGTCTGTCAAACACACAGCAAATACAATGTAAATTAAAACACTATAAACATATCTGTAAAACACACACTTTTAGTTTATAGTGTTTTAATCTACATTGTATTTGCTGTGTGTTTGACAGACTGAAAAACCTTTGTTACATTTACAAAATGATTCATTAACACAACAACGCCTCAGTATGCAAATATTATACCCTGGTGCCACTGAACACAGTCCTTGAGGATGTTACATTTCCCCCTCGGCAGTGTACTACATTCACGCTTTTCAGAGACGTCAAATACAATTCTACAATAGCGAATGTCTTTTTTTTTTTGCTATGGGCTTTACGTCGCACCGACACAGATAGGTCTTATGGCGACGATGGGATAGGAAAGGCCTAGGAGTTGGAAGGAAGCGGTCGTGGCCTTAATTAAGGTACAGCCCCAGCATTTGCCTGGTGTGAAAATGGGAAACCACGGAAAACCATTTTCAGGGCTGCCGATAGTGGGATTCGAACCTACTATCTCCCGGATGCAAGCTCACAGCCACGCGCCTCTACGTGCACGGCCAACTCGCCCGGTAGCGAATGTCTTACTAAAATGGTTACCAAAATGTGTTTCAAGAACCTGGAGTCTCATTTTAAATATTAAAATAATAATATAACATTATATTAACAAAGGGGAGGTACTGAACATTTCATAAAGGACTTGTAACGTCAGTTAGATATTTATTTGGATCTTAAAGTAGCATTCTATTTACCATAATAACGACTCTAAAAGGACATCGACTGTATTAGAACGAATATTAAGTCCGGCATTTTGGCTGAGTGGTGAGCGCAGTAACCTTCAGTTCAGGGGGTCCTGGGCTCGACTCCCGACCGGACCGAAGACTTTAAATGCATATAGTTAATTCCTCTGGCTCCCGGATGGTTTTTATGTTCGTGTTAATATACATCATCTTCTACAGGCAACCCCCAATAGTGAATACATCCCTCCACATACGATTAGCGCCAGGAAGGGCATTCGGCCATAAAAATGGGCCAAATCCGCATCAAGACCCTACCCTAAAAACTGGGATAAAGGCCAGGAAGAAGACGAAAGAATACTAAAATGCCGTTTTTATTTATTTGAGTCAAAAACATCACAGTAAGGAACGAAAAATAATTAAATCACAAATAAATAAATAATGTAAATATTATATACCGAAACAATCGGTCCGCATTAAACAAATTTAGCCCAGTATTGGTCGACGTTGATGACCTCAGAATTTGCTTCCAACCGATCAGTGTGAATGATGTGGGGACATACACTACATTGGTACACATGCTGTATTGTTTGCTCAGCTCCGCAGTCACATACAGTTGACTCACACATATTTTACTTAAATTGTCCTGAAAATTGCCACACCCGCTCTGAGCTTATTCAAAGCGTCCAAACAAGCCATTTCTCCTTATGTCTAACGACCAGACTCTCAAATGAAAACATAGATGTGATGTGGTCTTAACCCAATAGAACACCAACAACGTTGACGTGACATAGTGTTGAATCTTCTGGTCTGCAAGATGGTGCTCTTAGTTAATGCTTCCTCTGACTTACAGATTTTGCAGTTGTGTATACTTACACATTTTGCTTGTCTTATTCTTATACCACATTGATGTGAGTGATCTCCGGTCTTTCTAGTCAAGTGAATAAACAGAAATAAATGTTAACTATTCGGACAACACTTTGCTATGTTGAATATACAAACAAATATACTGGATCTAGTAATCGCCTGTCTATAAAAACCGAGTCATCATGAAAAATGTATTAGGAAGATTGTTTTTATTACCTCTTTAACATCTTCAAATGTTCTGTAACAGTGGGAAAGGAGGTCTGAAAGATAGTGGCCTTGGTCAATTAAAGTACAGCCCACGCAATGTCCTGATGTGGAAAGTGGGAAACGCGTAAAATAACTTCAACTTCTGATATCGAGGCAAGAACTCAATCTCTTGAATGCCTTTAGCCACGAGACCTGTACAGCTTCGGCAACTCGTTGGGTAGAGAGACGATTTGCAAGTCCTGGGACCGACAGAGTGCAATAAAGGCTACTTGTACACTCGTGCAGAATTTTAACCTCAGTTTGCAAATTTTTCGCGATGATCTGTTCTCACGAGGTTTAATCGTCTACCATCCCCGTTGACCAAGACAAGACAAAAAGGACATAATGCTAAGTTTGAGAGTTCAACGAGAGCATTTCCTCCACTAAAATCTTTATATTCCTTCACTTTGGACCAAACGGATATAGGCCTACTGTAGCTTTATTATTTTCTTCCTTTCCACCATCACCCGTTCACTCCTCTGACCTTCAGTGTTGCCTAGTTTTTCACTCCCAAACTTCGTATGTTCTGTCCAGCTTCTTGGCTGACGGGTCAGCGAAGTGGCCTTCGGTTAGAAAAGGGCCTCGGTTTTGATTTCAGGATGGGCCAGATATTTTAGCCGCGTCTGGTTAATTCTTATGGCTCGAAGACTGGATTTTTGTGTTCGCCTTAATGCACGTCTTCTTTTACACACATTACTCTACGAACTGCCATAAAAACACACACTAGAGAATAGTACATCCCTCCATGTAGGGTTGGCGGTCAGGAAGACCGCGGGTCAAATCTGCGAATAATAATAATAATAATAATAATAATAATAATAATAATAATAATAATAATAATAATAATAATAATAATAATAATAATAATAATAATAATTTTGCTAGTTGCTTTACGTCGTATCGACACAGGTAGGTCTTATGGCGACGATGGGACAGGAAAGGGCTAGGAGTGGGAAGGAAGCGGCCGTGGCCTTAATTAAGGTACAGCCCCAGCATTTACCTGGTGTGAAAATGGGAAACCACGGAAAACCATTTTCAGGGCTGGCGACAGTGGGGTTCGAACCTACTATCTCCCGAATACTGGATACTGGCCGCACTTAAGCGACTGCAGCTATCAAGCTCGGTAATAATAATAATAATAATAATAATAATAATAATAATAATAATAATAATAATAAACTATAATTTAGATAAACTAGAAATACTAGAAAGGCGAATCATGAGGAAAATATTAGGCCCACAAAACACAGCAGAAGGTTGGAAATTACGAAGTAATGCTGAAATATATAAAAAAATAGAAAATATATCAGATGTAATGAGGAAAAGGAGACTTATGTTTTTTGGACATTTATATCGAATGCAAGATAGTAGATTAACCAGTAAGATTTTCAGATATTTGTGGGGTAAGAAATCAACGACAAGCTGGGTCAATGAAGTAAGAAAGGATATAGAAAAAAACAATATAACAACAGAAGAAATAAATAATAGAGAAGGCTTTCGGGAAAAAGTATTGAAAATAGAAGGATTCCAAGGTAGGAAAGTAAAAAAGACTGGTTCAAAGTGGTCTGAAGACAGAAAGAAGAAACATAGTGAACAGATGAAAGCGTACTGGAAGAAAAGAAAAGAACAAAGAAGAAGGAATTGAAATTGGCACGTGGTCCTCTGGTGGCCCATTCGAAATAATAATAATAATAATAATAATAATAATAATAATAATAATAATAATAATAATAATAATGTTGTCCCGTAGGGGTTCTTTTACCAGTAAATCTACCGACATGAGGCTGACGTATTTGAACACCTTCAAATACCATCGAACTGAGCCAGCCTCGTGTCGGTAGATTTACTGGCATGTAAAAGAACACCTGCGGGACTAAAACCCTGCACCTCGGCGAAAACCGTAAAAGTAGTTAGTGGGACATAAAGCCTATAACATCAATTATTGAAGAAACACCTGTGAGGCAAAATTCAGACGTCATTGTCTCTCTTACAATCTGTACCCATTAAAGGGGCGTTATTCATTATTGGAACCCGTTCTCCTCTGTGGCCAGCAAGGATTATTCTGCAAACTGTCTGCCTTGATATAGAATAACGATGATAGCGTCCGCGGTCTTACTCCATTATATTTTACTCAGCTCTGATTTTCTCCTTCTTTTATCATTGTGCGAGAATACACGTCGCAAATACTTACAAACAGTCGACCTGGTCCTATTTCGTAGGTCCTTCGTTACTTTCAAGAAGGACGACCGAACGATTCGGTGTTAAGAATTGGCCCTACGATTTCCAGACATAGGAACCTCATACTCGCTTACCATCAAGGAATATACTGTACATTCATTTCCGACTACTTTGTGAATGATGAAGTAGAGCCAGACAGTGTGGACTAAACGTGCAGCAGGTAGCTAGCGAGACCTTCATACTGATGTAAGAGCGCGGTGTTGCCACTTCCCGTGTACTAGTCTCAAGATTCCCCCACAAGTTTTAATAGGCCTAATGGATGGTAATGACTTCATAGGTATAACCAGCACTACGCAAACGTAGAATGTTCTCCCATCCTACAAGTAAATTTTAGACTTCCATGTCGCACAGCCAATAATAATGAAAAGTGAAAACCTACAACCTGTTTTCCAGTCATTGACCGGGTCAGGGATGTAATGAATGAAACATATATAGGCTGTTATTACAATGGGGTCGCCACTCCCAAGGTGATTTATTAATGAGTGATAAATGCTATGAAATGATAATGGAGAGTGTTGCTGGAATGAAAGATGACAGGGAAAACCGGAGTACCCGGAGAAAAACCTGTCCCGCCTTCGCTTTGTCCAGCACAAATCTCACATGGAGTGACCGGGATTTGAACCACGGTATCCAGCGGTGAGAGGCCGACGCGCTGCCGTCTGAGCCACGGAGGCTCCTCCAATAATAATAATAATAATAATAATAATAATAATAATAATAATAATAATAATAATAATAATAATAATTGCTCCGGAGATTCCGTGGTTTACAGAGGTATAAGAAGCGCCTGGGGTGAATGGGTGGACAAGGAATTAACTAGAGCATAAGCTAACACAATGAATTTTGAAATTTTGTTTCTTTCCTTTTTTAAAATTCAAAATTTGATAAATAGAAGAACTGAATAAACAATTTTTTTTTTGCTAGTGACTGTACGTCGCACCGATACAAATAGGTCTTATGGCGACGATGGGATGGGGAAGGCCTGGGAGTTGGAAAGAAGCGGCCGTGGCTATAACTGAGGTGCAGCCCCAGCATTTGCCTGTTGTGAAAATGGGAAACCACGGAAAACCATCTTCAGGCTGCCGAGATTCGCACCCACTATTTTCCGGATGCAAACTCATAGCCGAGCGCTCCTAACAGCACGGACAACACGCCCGGTAAACAATCTTATAATGAGCTCGTTAGCTCCAACAACATAGTGGACTTAGAAGTCCGAATATCAGGTACAAAACTTGAGAGAATTACAAATGATAAATTTGAATTGCTCTTGGCAGGTACCAAATTTACAAGAGCACGATTTGCTGCTATCTTTTACACCACAGGGGAGTCTGCGCTCCAACTATATAATAGTCCTGCCTCGCAGAGGCATCAATTTCTAACTGAGCACTTACGACCTATCGGTTGTCCTTAATTAAAGAATTTACACAACGTAGCACCGAGGTGAGTTTATCTACTGCTCAACAGTTTATAACTTCCTGTTCCTTAAGGTAACTTCACACCAGAAATAATTTTACACACCACAATAAATTTACAGGGGCACAATTGCCCATACTAAATGGCCTTAATGAAAAAACAAGGTTGTTTGTAACCGGCCATAAAGAAATTGCAAGGAGGCGAAACACCTGCATTCCTCCTAGAGATACTTAAAATCCCAAGGGGGCTTATGGCCCAATGACACAGAGGATAAGCCTATTCTACAGCGGGATGAATAACAAATATTAGAGCCAAATAAGTGTTAAGAATTTTAGAGGTTTAGAAACTTTAGTCACCCCATAGTTAGTTAGTTAGTTAGTTAGTTAGTTAGTTAGTTAGTTAGTTAGTTAGTAATGTTTTATTTTACCTGGAAAGATTAAGGCCTTCAGGACTTCTCTTCCATCTAACCAAGCACTGAAATATACTTATATTACATTGTATTACTTTAAAATAATTATATTTAATACAAATTAAATTAATAATTAATTACATTAAATTAAGATGAAATTAACTGAATATACTAAAAGCATAAATTCTTAAAACTAATATCCTACACGTAAAAAAAAGAGGTAGTACATACAATTGAATAACATTTGAAAAACAAATCGGATAAGAATTTTAGACAAATCTTCTACAAGGACATACAAGACAACAGAATAGTTGTGAGTAGCAGCATCAGGTTTAAAGATGATCCTTACTGGTGTATAAAATGTCTCCAAAGTGCATCCTTGAAAGTGCGAATAGCGCTTAACCCTCTGATACTTTCGGGAAGGAGGTTCCACTCACGGCAGGCAATTACTGTGAATGATTTATCGTAGATGGCAGTTCTATGGGTAGGTAAAGCAAAGATGGAATTATTAGTGGATCTGGTGTTAAGACTGTGATAAGAAGATATGTATTTGAAATATGAAGTAAGGTAAAATGGCTGTGAAGAATTAAGGATTTTATGAAGATGGCATAGGGTATGCACAGTGTGACGGATTTTTAGTCGGGGCCAAGATAGATGGTCATATGAAGGAGTTACATGGTCATAGTACCTAAGGTTACAGACGTATCTCACACATGCATTTTGACCACGTTGTAATCTGCTCAATAACATGCACCCAGCGCCTCTATAAATTGCGTCACAATAGTCGAAATGAGGGAAAACTAGAGCTTCTCCCAGAACTTTGAGTTTTTCAGGAAATATGTGTTTATACCCGCGCAGCATGTGCAATGCGGAGAATGTTTTCTGGGTGATGCTCGTAATATGCGTTTTCCATGACATGTCATCATCGAAAGTAACGCCTAGAACTTTTACTGATGACATGAATGGTATGTTAGTATTGCATAACCTTATAGATGGAATCTCAGGTCGATTGACCTTCGCGAGTAGTTTCGGGTATCCAAGAAGGATGGCTTGCGTTTTGGCTGGGTTTAACGCAAGACCACATCTCAAAGACCAAGAAGAAAACTATGTTAGATCCTCATTGATTTTGTCTTTGGCCAAAAATATTAAATATTACCAAGTTGAATGAGAATCAACAGAGGGTATTCACTCTTTGTTCCCTTACATTACATATTTTCCAGTAGGGAACAGAAGAGAGTCCTCAGACTGGCCGAAAATTCTACATTTAAATCACCAACTTAGAAGTTTACATGAAATAAAAGAGATTGAAACCTTCTCCTCAAGCTATCTGTAGGAGCTATCACATATTTATGAAAATTCTGCCATTACCTTGCTTGCTGGGCCATCCTAACGCTGCCCGCGGCCCCTGCCTCCTTTATAACACGCCGAACTCAATTAACTGGAGCAATGAAGAATACCATACGGCCCTAAAGCGCCCAGCTTTTATAGTATTTTTGAGGGGAAGATTCCAGAACTCTTTACTGAAAACGAATATCCACAGCCTATTTTCAGTTATTCGACCGGGTCAGGAATTGAATGAATTAAGCCCCATCTAGCGGCGAGGATAGGAATTGTGCCGGCTGCCGAAGCCTGTCGCACTCCTCTGGGGCAATGATTAATGAATGACAGATGAAATGAAATAATATTGGAGAGTGTTGCTGGAAAGAAATATGGTAGGGAAAACTGGAGTACCCGAAGAAAAATCTGTCCCGTCTCCGCTTTGTCCAGCACGAAGGTCACATGGAGTGACCGGGATTTGAATCGCGGAACTCAGCGGTGAGAGGCCGGCGTGTTGCCGCCTGAGCCACGGAGGCTCCAGAACTCTTTACTGATAGGCTGGATTCTTGTACACATCCCCGATTATAATTAGCTAGCGAAAATACTTACAAAATTCTGATAGGTTGATTGCTATTTAAAAGGAACCAGTTGAAGTGTTGACAACTTTGATACATAAAAAAATCCTCAGAACAAGGTTGAAAAACCCCAACATTACACATTTCTTTATGGAGTACTGTGATTGTAGTTTACCCCGCAAGATGGAGCAATTAAAGCTATGGTAGAGGCATCTAACAGTTGAAAAACTAAATATCTTGTACTGCATCAGTTCAAGTTAGATTACATAGAGGGCCTTATAGAAGGCGCGCCGTTTAACTGGCCGGAGAAGGTGTACCCCAGTACAACAACAACAACAACAACAACAACAACAATAATAATAATACTGGACAGTGAACTCGGGGAATATCAGGGAAGCTTCAGAAAGAGCCAATCCTATGCTGAACAGATCCTCAACATTAAAACTGTACTTACATACTCCAAAATGAGAAATCGCAAGGTGGTCGTCACCTTTGTTGATTCTCGGAAGGCCTACGACTCCGTGGATAGACAAACACTTAATAAAATTCGCCAGAAATTGGGATTAGACAACAAAACCCGTAGACTCATTCTAGAAATCTTGACTAACACCCATTCCAAGGTTACATTTAGAGGCGTGGTTTCGGAAAGCTTCGAGATAAAAACAGGAGTGAGACAAGGAGATGGATTTTCCCTACTTCTCTTCAGTCGTGACCTTGAAAAGGTTGTGGCGCAAAGAACTGACCGACTTGGGTATCCAGAGTGAGATATACCAGGGAAGGACTGGTTGAAGATTGCCTGGCCTTTGCTGACGACATGGTACTTATTGCCGATTCGTTGGATACAGCAACAATACAGATCAATTTCCTCAGAAGACAGGCAGTCAAAGTGCGTCTTCAAGTGTCATTGGAGAAAACAGTGTTCTTCACCAACATCAAAGAAGCTGGCAGAGAAATACTACTAGAACAGGAAAAAAGCAAGACGACCGATAAATTTAAGTATCTCGGCGAATGGATTGAACCCAACTTATCAGAAAGAGCATCATTATCCATGAGAGTCAACAAGTTGGAACTGGCCTATCGACTCACAAAGAACACTTATAAAAAAATTGCCTATCACGCAATCTGAAAATGAAGCACTACGCGTCAGCCGTACGGCCAGAAGCTCTGTATGCCATGGAGTGTCTTTTATGGAACCGAAGAGGTCTGAGGGAGAAGCTAGAAGTCAGAGAGAGGAGAATTCTCAGAAAGAGGTCCGTAGACGGCAAAATTCTGAGCTCTACGACACATAGAGAGGCTACCTTATTGTGCTAGGAAAAGGAGAGTAACCTTCTATGGCCATATAGTGTAACCGTTCATCACCATGCCATACGCAGTTTAGGAGGCTTAGTCAACCATATATGCCGTTTTCCGCAACATTCTGCGACATATAATGTAGTAATTAGCAGTCTACATGCCGAACCGGGGTTTGGTTTGCGATACCCCAGCCCGAAGAGAGCAGTTTTCTGCGCTGTAACGAGAAAAGGATAGCGCAGTACCGCTGAACCTTGAAATCGCGCTCTCTTTTCGAGTGAGTGAGAAGGAGAGATGACGCTACGCGTGGAAATACAGGTTGTCGGAGAGTGGGCTGAATTAAGGTGTGTTAACTCTTGAGAAATAAATGTCCTGAATGATCCACTGATCGCTTTGGTTTTGTATGTGATCAGTGGAAAGTAGAAGTCACAAGCTATAATCTGATTGTTTTCACGTCGCTGAAAGATTCCGATTACCGGACTTTCATTTTGAGCAGGAGCGTGATTTACCTCACCCCTGACCATTTTGTCCGGATGCTATAAGTAGAACCGGGACCTAGATAGAGTATCCCATTGTCATTTGTGTAGCCGCAGTACTCACACGTTGGAGTAAACTTGGATATCAGTGTATGAAGTGTTGTGTCATAGAAGAAAAACACATCAGTGCGATGTAAAATATCGCGAAATAAACCGTGCGGTACAAGATAATGTACAATATTGATGAATAGAAGTCTTATCTCAACATTTTATATTTTTAATAACAACGACAGTCAGTTGCGGCTAATGATACAATCATCAGTGAAAGGGCAAACGCGTCAGGTTGTTTGGTGGTAGTGAGACAGCTAATTACGTTCAGTAATTAATAGTGACCGATCTAAAGCATTTTAAGAGTGAATGACGTTCAGTAAAATTAAAGAACTGTTTCTGATAAAATTAGCGTTTGCATACTTCATGGACACTCGTGGTGATAGACTGTGTGATTAATGGAAAATGAACAGTGATTTCTACAAACTTGCCACTATTTGCATTAATCTATTTAAAGTTATTAGTGGATCTTATCACCAGTAGATTCCTTTGAAAGTACATAAACAGTGTTTACTAACTGATTTCCCATTTTGCCTGTATGTTCGTGAGTGGTCATCGAACCCCGAGATCTGGAGCCTACAAGAATCGCGCATAAGTGCCTGCAGTCAGGGAACGTCCAGAGACTCAACTAAAAAGACCACAGTTCGAGACATCGATCGTGGTAGGATGAAGAGGAACCCAGGACTATTAGAAAGAAGACCACTCATCATGATAGAGTAAAAACCTAAGGTGTACCTCGAGATGAAGGCAAACCATACCCAGCATTTGATAAGTACAACTGATTTGAATATATTAAACCACGAGATTTGCATGCCAGTAGCAATTTTTATTTTTGTAAATATTAGAATGTTATAATTAATAACAATATTAAATGTAGGGAACACTATACGCGTGTCACTGGGAAAAGATTATTTATTAATTTAATTAGGGTTTTCAAATGATTTAAGAATAATCATTGATATTTAGAAGGTTTATTTGCATGAATTATTATATAGATCCCATAAATTCTTAGTGTATGTGAAGCACATATTTTGTGAAGAATAGCGCTTTAGCTAAACTTATAACTTCTTCGTAATGTTACTATCTGGTAAAGATTTTCATAGTAGTTTGAATATAAACTATTGTTTGCTTCAAGGTGATTCAGGTATTTATAAATCCCGTATGATGATAGATGATCATTGAAGATGTCCCAAACCGAGGTATTATGTGAATTATATAGATATGCGAGAATAATTAAATAACCTGTAAGAATGGAGTCTTCTCTGTAAATTAATAGAACGGATTTGAGATGCAGTGGTATGATATATAGGGTAAAGCTTGTGAATTTTTGAGACGTTGGATTGATAAAAGATTATAATAATTATGGCTGTTGTGATATATTGAATTAGGCTGAATATATAGCCAGATATGAATAATAAGTAATGGCTCTCAAATGAATGCGTACTTGAGAACAAGCCGAGATGATATATAAAAGAAAGAAAGAAAGAAAGAAAGAAAGAAAGAAAGAAAGAAAGAAAGAAAGAAAGAAAGAAAGAAAGAAATGACGAGTTCAATGTGTTTTTGTAGCCACGGAGCTGGACACACAGCTGTTGTCATGATTAACAGTTTTACTACGTGAGGACTTGTAGGGTCTGAGGAAGATTCTGTTGTCCCCAACAAGCTTAATGTTTACCTGCTGGATCCCTCTCGTTTGCCAATGCAGTCTCAATTCCATTCTAATGATACGTTATGAGTAACGCGGATAATTTTCTGATTTTGCGAAGGATAGATCCCTTCCCATGTTTATGCATTAAATTAGCTCGTGATTTGAGTCTTAATTTTTTACCTTGGAAGCTGGAGTACCTGAGTTCGACTCATGTTGGAACGAAGAATTTAACCTGATACTATGGCTTGGTTAAGCCATAATCTTCGAGATGTATTGTGTGATATATGTTTGATATTTTTTCTATGTAATGTGTTTGTGTGTTTTATTATTTCCCAAAGTGTTCTATGGTAATGGGTTCGATTCCAGCGTTGGCTGATTTTTCTTTGAAAATAATTTGTTAGGTAAACCCAGGATACACGTATGTGTTCAGTGTAATATATAATTGTCATGGTCAAATGACCATGTGTTTGATATGCGGCGATGCAATCTCGTATGTAAAGTAGATGTACTTATGATATAAATCCTTTCCAAATCATGACTAATAATTAAAGACATGATTAATGATGATTTATGATAATTAATCAACATGATGGACGCCATTTAGCATTACTGTTATAGATAAATAAATCCACGTATCAGTGTGTATTAATCAAATGATTTGAGGTATGCCGAGGACCAAACTACAACTATGAATAAACTACAAGGACATTAAGGCATACTATATAAATAATTTTTGCGTTATTCTCGATTGTTTCTTGTTTATGTGTTGTAATATAGCACCATCTCGTGTGATTTTATCAGTATAATAAAATGTTTAGCAAATAATATTTCAACGAAGATTCTTCTCATTTAATAATATTAGTGTATTCCTCTCACATTATAGAGAATCCTACTTTCGTTATATTTCATGTAGTGCCTATTTTCTTTTTCGAACATTCCAGTGCCCGTATGCTTTCAGCCGGTGACGCAATGAAAGTAGGGAGGACGAGACTTCAAGCCCGGTAAGTGACTTCTGGAGGTTCTCATCCAACTATTCCATCTATACATCTGTTTGTGAAACCAAATTATGTAATTGTTGCCCTAAATTACCCAGTATGGGTACAATAGTAAGACTGCCTCCCAAAAGACTGACCAATGGTCTGTTCATCTTCTGGCAGAACAAGAAGATTCGTACCACTTGAAACTGAGAAGGACATTAAAGAACTGGGAATATCAAATCTTCAAGACAGACGGTCTGTACGATATACCTTGAAAGAAGTCCATGGATTTCAGAGGAAAAAAAAACGGAAGAAAGGTACCCCCTGGACAGATGAAAGAAAGGAGTTACACCGGCAGAAAATGAGCCAATATTGGGCAAAGATCAAAGCCCAACAGCTGAACAAGCGTGGTCCGAAGTAGGCCCATTCGAACCAAGAAGGAGAAGAAAAAGAAGAAGAAAGAAATACCGATAATAATAATAATAATAATAATAATAATAATAATAATAATAATAATAATAATAATGATTTAGAAAAGAAGGAAAGGAAAGTATTAAGAGAAATTCTTGGTCGAAAGATAAATTAAAATGAATGAAGGAAGAGGAATAATAACGAACTTTATTGAAAAATGAAAAACTTTCGGACAATATCGGGAAAAGGAGGAATGTTGAGGGCAACACAAACTACCCGGCACCAGGCCAATTGGTCCAGATGAATCCAAAGTGGCTAACGAAGAGAATATTTGAGAATTTCGATAAAAATTCTACATAAAAAACCCGAAGGTTCATTGATGTTAAACAGGATGTGCCTGAGCTGGGTATCACAAGAAACGAGATATTAGATAGAGCCATTTTCTTAACAAACAAACAAACAAACAAACAAACAAGAATCGAGGGCTTCCAAGAGAAAGAGAAGAAGAAATCTCTCTGGACGGAGGAAGGGAGGGGAAAACATAGTAATAGAATGAAGACTTGAAAAAAAAGAAGGCAAGGAGAGGAAGAAAATCATGAAGTTAGTTCAGGTGGTCCACAGCTGTCCAAGACTGAACAACAACAACAACAATAATAATAATAATAATAATAATAATAATAATAATAATAATAATAATAATAATAATAATAATAATAATAATAATAAGTGGTGATAATTATCGTTTTAAGGGGAAGTACAATTTTATTCCATGAGAGAATTGCATGTTCAGCTGTTGGCTGGTGAACTGATGAGGTTTCTGGCAAAGCTAGCATACACCGTGAGTCAGTATCCACATTACGGCATTGGTCGCAGTCCAAGAACACACACAATCATTAGAGAATGAAAATACCTGCACATGTTGACGTAACTGTTAGATAACAGGAATGGGGGATTATAGAACACATTTCCTGTCTTTGTCTATCAACGTGAATCACTCACCATTCTTCATGAAAGGGGCGGGTTATAGCTCTGTATACTTAGTGGAGGATATGAAGCCTTGTCGGATAACTTGTGTCGGTATGATAGCCTGTACATATGTGCGTACTTGTCATTAATTGGGATTGATAAGCAGTCATATCCTGGGATGAATTAACCATTAACCTGGTAAAACGATCCTGCGGACCAAGTCAACGAAACCGAGCAATCAGACCGAAGAAATTGACAATACTGACCAATTGAGAAATCTGACGAATCTTAAGGGGACAGGTAGATCATATTTAGAGATCACTGTGCCTAAATATTCCTGAATTATTGTTTTACATGAGGTTAGTTCCATCTTTAGAATAACGGCTGTAAGCTTGAAAGATTATACAAAACAATTAAGCTGGAAGTAATAATAATATAATAATGTTATTGGCTTTACGTCCCACAAACCACTTTTTACGGTTTTCGGAGACACCGAGGTGCAGTAATTTAGTCACTCAGGAGCTGTTTTATGTGCCAGTAAATCTACCGACACGAGGCTGACGTATTTGAGCACCTTCAAATACCACCGGACTGAGCCACGATCGAACCTGCCAAGCTGGGGTTAGAAAGTCAGCGCCTCAATCGTCTGAGCCACTCAGCCCGGCAAGTTGCTTTTTGGATGAATGACCAGGGCAATGGACATCGGTTCTGAGGTACCTGGGTTCGATTTCCTTCCGGGCCGGCTATTTTAGCCGCATCTGGTTAATTCCTCTAGCTTATGGCCGACTGTAGGGGTGAGTTCGTTGTATTACGTATCTTTATTTACACACAACGCACCACACTTTCAACCACCAAAGAAGCGTTCAATGCCAAATACGACCCTATTCCCGACATACGTCACGAAAGACATCAAATCGTAAAACTAGACTTAATCCACATGTAGTGCTGACCCCAAGCAACTGGGAAAAGGGTAGAGGAAAGGACTAAGTTTGCAATCAATCAATCAATCAATCAATCAATCAATCAATCAATCAATCAATCAATCAATCAATCAATCAATCAATCAATCAATCAATCAATCAATCAATCAATCAATCAATTAATCAATCAATCAATCAATCAATCAATCAATCAATCAATCAATCAATCAATCAATTAAAATCATTAGTAGCGTTGCAAAAATCTTGCAAAGTTTAGGCTGGGAAGAACTGGGAGAAAGGAGATGAGCTGCTCGACTAAGTGGTATGTTCCGAGCTGTCAGTGGAGAGATGGAGTGGAATAACGTTAGCAGACGAATACCTTTTTTTGAGTGGTGTTTTTAAAAGTAGGAAAGATAACAATATGAAGATAAAGTTGGAATTCAAGAGGACAAATTGGGGCAAATATTTGTTTTCAGGAAGGGGAGTTAGGGATTGGAACAACTTATCAAGGTAAGGTAAGGTAAGGTAAGGGTAGGTAAGGGTGTATTCTTCCCGAAGGCAGGTCCGAACCTCCGCAGAGGTGTGCCTGAGCCGGAGTTTACGTACGGTAGGGTGGCCAGTTCCCTTCCACTCCTCCAGTCCCTTACCCCCCCCCCCAACCAACAGCGCGTGGCAACCCATCCAAATCTTGACCACGCCCAATGTTGCTTAACTTCGGAGATCTCACGGGATCCGGTGTTTCAACACGGCTACGGCCGTTGGCACTTACCAAGGGAGATGTTTAATAAATTTCCAATTTCTTTGCAATCATTTAAGTCAAGGCTAGAAAAACAACAGATAGGGAATCCGCCACGTGGGCGACTGCCCTAAATGCAGATCAGTAGTGATTGAACTGAATTTTGTTTGCAAGCAGAATCGCACGTAAATCTGTCGCTTCATTCTTTCGTATCCTCGCTTTACGTCGCACCGACACAGATGGGTCTTTTGACGACAATGGGATAGGAAAGGGCTAGGAGTAGGAAGGAAGTGGCCGTGGCCTTAATTAAGGTAAACTCCCAGCATTTGCCTGTCTTTGTCTATCAACGTGAATTACTCTCCACTGATGTAGTTCTTGAAAGAACAACATCAGATTCTATCAAATTACACTCAAAGACTCAAATAAATATATTTAGATATTTACGAACTTTAAATCTGGAATTTATCCTGATGGTGCCCTACTTTGCCTCAACTCCAACATTTACTGGAAGAACGAAACATGCCATTTTACTTTAATAAAATTTTTGCAGGTATAGTTCTGTTACCATATGTTTTCTCTTTCAGATAGTTTGTAAATTTATTTACTCCAAGTTAGTTTCGTCATACTTAAGAGCCTACAGTTATAAATGAACCGAGTCGAAACTGGAAACAGATAGCTTCAGTTATTCCGAACAGTCCAGTCCGTACGAAGAACGGAACAGTAGTTCCAACAGTCCGTGGAAAGCTTCAACTCTAAGTTTGGAAGTGTACATATGCACTACACTGTAATTTGTGGAGCTAGGAATTTTAGGTGCTGCATCTTCATTCACTTTCGCTATTAAAATGCCCAAATTACATTGTCTCGCAAAGAAAACACAAAATTAACACCCCTAACCGTGTTTTACTAACACTGTTCTGCACCTTTTCTCAATGTTAGCACCTTTTTGCACCTTTATTAATGTCAGTACCTTTTTCCACTTGTTTAATATTTTTTGTCTCCTTTGCCGTATTTTATTCCTAAAGAAATTAAACAAGAAAAGCCGAACATTTCGTCTGTAAAGCTTGGTTCTGTGCAGTTCCTCACATCGTCGCTAGAATCATACGCTCCCTGTCCCGCATTAATCGGGAACTTAAGTCCGAACCTGGTCATTGTTGAACTACTACAGTAGCTTGCCACCTGTCGTCAGCTGCTTTTCTGCCGTCGTTGTTAGTATTGCGTAGGTGATGGTTCAGAATACGCTTTGTCTGTGTGTGGTGTCCGCCACTGTCCTATTAGCACATAGCTTATCATTAGTTATCATTAGTTTATTCTGTTACACTACTTGCTAGTAGTGGTATCGGTATCAACTATGCTTACACTGTTTGTTATTACTGTATTATCAGTTACACCATTTGTTATTAATGTAGTATCAAGTATGCTTACACTATTTGTTATTACCGTAGTATCAGTATCAAATATGCTTACACTAATTTTTTTTGCTAGTTGCTTTACGTCGCACCGACACAGATAGGTCTTATGGCGACGGGGAGGACAGGATAGGGCTAGGAGTGGGAAGGAAGCGGCCGTGGCCTTAATTAAGGTACAGCCCCAGCATTTGCCTGGTGTGAAAATGGGAAACCACGGAAAACCATTTTCAGGGCTGCCGACAGTGGGGTTCGAACCTACTATCTCCCGAATACTGGATACTGGCCGCACTTAAGCGACTGCAGCTATCGAGCTCGGTGCTTACACTATTTGCTATTCCTGTAGTATCAGTATCAAGTATGCTTATACCATTTGCTATTACTGTAGTATCAGTATCAAGTATGCTTATACCATTTGCTATTACTGTAGTATCAGTGTCAAGTATGCTTACACTATTTGCTATTACTGTAGTATCAGTATCAAGTATCCTTATACTATTTGTTATTGCTGTAGTATAAGTATCAAGTATGCTTACGTTATTTGTTATTACTGTAGTATCAGTGTCAAGTATGCTTACACTATTTGCAATTACTCTAGTATCAGTATTAGGTATGCTTACACCATTTGCTATTACTGTAGTATCAGTATCAAGTATGCTTATACTATTTGCTATTACTGTATTATCAGTATCAAGTATGCTTACATTATTTACTATTACTGTAGTATCAGTATCAAGTATCCTTATACTATTTGTTATTGCTGTAGTATAAGTATCAAGTATGCTTACGTTATTTATTATTACTGTAGTATCAGTGTCAAGTATGCTTACACTATTTGCTATTACTGTAGTATTACAGTAGTATCAAGTATGCTTACACCATTTGCTATTGCTGTAGTATCAGTATCAAGTATGCTTATACTATTTGTTACTACTGTAGAATCAGTATCAAGTGTGCTGAAACAGAAAATGAACGCCGAGAAAATACGTGATAGTGCTAATGGTATTCATAGCGGTGGGTCGGTTCTGAGGTGCAATGCTTGTGATATATCAACAACAATCGATTAAAAAACACCAACGTAATCATTTTATGCAGTATATAGCTAGGAAAAAACCTGTGAAGAATAAGGAGGTTATATGAAATTTCCGAAATGGGCTGTTGTGATGGATGTGAAAGAAGCACTGGATGGTATTGTAAAGCAGAAACTAGAACAGAGCTTAGCCAAAAACCCTGATGTTAAGGACGTTGCAACAAACAATCATTTAATATCGACTGCAAACAAAGTATGCACCATTTGTGTCTGTAGATGGTGAACGTTCCTTTTCTATGTACAAGTATTCACTTAGTGACTGGAGGTGCAACCTCACTGAAAATAACATTGAAATGTTACATGTTATTTATTTTGACAGTTTTCTGGACATGTGATTTTAACAACATTGTGTTGTGGGACTGGTTGTAGGCAGATTTTTAATATGTGATATCAAGAGTGAATTTTGTGTCCTTTTAAATGATGTAAGATTGGTTTTGGTGATGTTTGTATGAATATTTACATTTAAAACCTGCACCTTCTTTTTTGCACCTTTTTAGACTACATTAAATTTTGCACGTAAAATTCTTAACTCTATTAATTTGTTATTCTTTAGGGTCCAGACTGCAAGCCTCTGTGAATGAAAAGTCTCCATGTGTTTGCAAATAGCATTACAGCTTCATATGTCTCCATACATCTTATAAATACCGAATATAACAATCGTCTCATGTTTTAATTTGTTCTCTTTCTTTTATCCAGCATACCTGAGTACATTATTCACCTCGGTGTCTTGGCCTTCGGGACCTTCGCTCGGGGACTGGAGTTTTGTGCTGTCCTCAACATTCCTGCAACTGACACACCACACATAACTCTATTCTCCACCGCAATAACACAGTTTCCTATCCATGGCAGACGCCGCTCACCCTCACTGGAGTGTCCACCTTACAATGACTGTATTAAACAAATCCATGACGCAACAGCTCATTACGGAGTTGGCCTTCCAAGACGACTGCTTCCCAGCCAGTTCGCCTGCAGATTCTGGAGTGCCACGTGCTCAGCGTGACGACATCATCTGCCATATTACTTCGCTTCCGCGACTGGGTCCGCTGCCTCTCGTGTCAGATAGCTCTTCAGTTGGTCCCACGAGGCTGAGTGAACCCTGTTTTAGCCCTCAGTCTAGAGTTAAAATCCCTGGATAGACTACTACTACTACTACTACTACTACTACTACTACTACTACTACTAGTAAAGTAAACTCGTGTCCTCATCCCGAGGTGGTGCAGCTCTTTTCAGGCACACCCCCATTGGAGGTGAGCTGCATACTACTACTACTACTAATAATAATAATAATAGATAATTCCATTTCTCGCCTGAAGGTGGAGGCGGGCCTCCTAGACGGTGATGCCGTCTCTCAAGGTAGGAGATGTCCGACTCGTTGGCTGAATGGTTAGCGTACTGGCCTTCGGTTCAGAGGGTCCCGGGTTCGATTCCCGGCCGGGGGCTGGGTGTTTGTGCTGTTCCCAACATCCCTGCAACTCACACACCACACATAACACTATCATCCACCACAATAACACGCAGTTACCTACACATGGCAGATGCCGCCCACCCTCAACGGAGGGTCTGCCTTACAAGGGCTGCACTCGGCTAGAAATAGCCACACGAAATTATTATTATTAAGGTAGGAGATTTGTATCGGAGAAGATGAGGGGGTTGGCGGCCGTGGCCTATACTAGGAAATGTTCCGGCATTTGCCTTAGTGCAGGAGAATAGAAAACCACGGACAACCATTCTCAGCACAGCCGACGGTGGGGAGCAGCCTCTCTCCGTCTCCCGAATACAGAGGCATAGAGCCACCGTAGAACCTCTTCTTCTCGGGCTGGAAATCGAACCCGGGGCCTACGGAGCAGGTACGATATCCCAACACCACGGGGCTGGCTGTGATAGCCACATGAAATTATATTCCCCTAGGTAATCTATCCTATCATGCGTACAGCTTCCCTCAACGTATTAAATTCCCACGAAACCTTTATCTCTTGATTACGAGTATCCTCCTGTTGTTATTCTCACGGATTCGCACCAGCAATCTTTCTCATTACTTTAATGCCCGTTATCTCCAGCTTATGCGCAGGATATCACAGTCCGTTCAACTTACAGGGTGCTCAGTAATGTTAACCTGTAAACAGGGTGACGATCCTTTGATTAACGCTTAGAGTGGCGTCAAAGTCTCCTTATTTTGCCCCTTAAAGTTACTATATCGTCTTCTAGAATATAGAAGACAGAATTAAATCAAATACGTGAGTCGTCCAGCTGCATAATTCATGTCCACAGGAACTAACTTTTCAGGAACCCCAAAAACTGACACTTGAGCATAAAGGTAAGTGGTTCACTTTTATATAGGAAAGCGATAAAATACTTTATTTATCATATTACAACGTCTCTGTAAAATACAAGTTTTAAGACGGGCGTTTCTTCCAAAAAATGTTTGTACTTAACGAGTTTTGCAGCTATTTTATGGTGACAACGGCTTTTGCATGAACATTTGTCTTAGTTTTGTGTTTTATATATAGGGTAGAGTTATTGCAGCAATGACAATATTATAAAGCAAAGCAATCTCCGTACAGGCCACGAAGATCCTGGGAGGGGTGGAAGGTAAAGGCTTCCACTAGCTGTAACCTTGGAACTTAGTGGGGTAGAGTGGTTAGCTCTACTCCCAACCGCCTTTGCCCCCAAGAATTAATCTGGTATTCATTTTTGATGTAGGCTGAGTGAACCTCACAGCCAGCTGCACTTCCGGAAGTGGAAATCTCGTTTATTACATTTTTCCACTTCCTGACGGGGAGTCGAACCCACGTCCTTCCGGGTGAACTGAGCACGCCTTTACTGCCTCGGCAGGCAGCTCCTAAAACAGTATCATACTAACATTTATACATATCCTAGTCTTTAATTTTAAAATCACATCATAAAAAAATGTTTTTTATAATATAAATTCATCGCCCTTTTATCACACAGTAATATTAACAATACCTCAGTTCTCAATGAAATCTCCCACATCCAAGTCATGGTCTGGCCTCTCGCAGCTAAAGCTTGTCGTTAATCAAACAATGTCTTGACGAAAGTTAAGTTTTCGTTCGTCATCCAAACATTCCTCTTTCGTAAACAGCGAAATCAAGTCCTTGAGCTTTAATTTCTTAAGATCATTTTCATCCATCACAGTTGTTGGTTCAATTGTAGGTAAGAGCCAGTGAAGATCTACAAACAGCTTTTGATAGATTAGTGGAATGGCAGGTAGAAACGATTTTCACCTGAATGCAAGTAAGACAGTAGTCTTGACATTCAGACGAGGATGGAAAATTGCCTCGAAAGAGAATTTATTATAAGTGTGAGAGATTATCGACGGCCGCCTCCTTTAAGTACCTGGGAATGACTCACAGGCACCACTTTCACGCTACATATAAAAGACAAGGTCACTGCTGCGGCAATAGCCATGAATGAAATCAAGCATCTGCAGAGTCTCTCAGTGGATACAGCGATGAAACTCTTTAAAGTGAAGATCTCACCAATAGTGAGTTACGGACTACATCTAATATGAGACCATCTTACCAAGAGTATTTAAGAGATTTAGAGAAGACGAAAGCCGTTTATCTAAAGAAACTTCTAAGCCTATCGAAATTTACTCCCTCACGACTGGTATACGAACTAGTAAGAGAAAGGTTCTTTATAGAGGACCTGCGAGAGTGGACACTGCATTCCAAGAAAAAGGAAATATGGAGCACGTTTTATACCACGGATGCCATGACGACTCAAGATTGGAAACAATCAAATTATGAACTACGACGTGTCATGACACGATTTGCGGTACATGGCTTCCATCACAGAATATGTGACAATACGAAACATCATGATCCGCAGGAGGATTGTATGTGTCGGCTGTACAAAAATCGTTGTGATCGCCATCACCTCCAGGAATGCGGAAAAAGAGTGATATCTTTGACCTAATTTTGTAGTGACGAACACAGAGAACTACATATGGTATTCTAGGTTAACATTTATTCCATGTATTTATGTATATAACTAGCCCATGGCCATTGGCTGCATTAAATTAAATTATTTAACAGAATACTTCTCTTCTCCACCGCAGGCATTCTTGTCGTTCACTTCCTCTTAAGATACAATTTCCTGAGTTTGTTTGGGTTTATGTAATCCTCTGGGAGATTGTAAATTGCACTTGCGATCTATAATCCGTAATGTAAACTGGACTGAATCACTAACACGAGAGGACGGAAATTGCACTGTTCCTTATTTTCATGCATTTTATGAAAACTTTTGCCCAGACTGTATCACGCATAAGTTACGTCACTCATCTATGTTTTCATGGAAGAGTTGATGTCTTTTCAGACCGAGATCTATGTCACAATCGCTGAAGATCTGCAAACTGGGAAAAATACTTCCACAGTAAATGATAATATATAGGATACTTTCAGAACGAAATCAGTTCCTAGCATGAGAGCCAAATTAGCTTCGCACTTGTAACAAGCACTTGTTATTATTGTTTGAAGTACGAATGAAAAAAAGGAAGAATGAAAGAAAGAAAATGAAAGAAAAGGAAAAAGCGACCGTGACATTTATTGAACGACTTAATTAAAATATTGGTATTGCGTCCCACTAACGGTTTTTTCGGTTTTCGGAGACGTCCAGGTGCCGGAATTTAGTGTCGCTGGAGTTCTTTTAAGTGCCGGTACATCTACCGACACGAGGTTGACGCATTTGAGCACCTTCAAATACCACCGGACTGAGCCAGGATCGAACCTGCCAAGTTGGGGTCAGAAGGCCAGCACCTCAACCGTCTGAGCCACTCATGCCAGCTTGAACAACTTGTACTAGTACTAGGTATTAAGTATGGACGATTCGAAGGTGCAATGCGAAAATACAGTCAATGGAAAAACTATATGATCCTGTATAGGCTTTTGGGCTTATGCTGTGTCAAGAATAAGGTGAAATTCTTTACGTTTCGCAGAAAACTGTGCTCTGCGTCATCAGAAGAAAATCTCGACTGTCCACGAGAAAGGCTTCTTAACCCGTGAGGGGTCGCGTCCGGTCGTTTCAACCATTTCTGTTTATTTTGACCAATCCTTCCGCGAACATTGTTTATTATACTTTCTACCCCTCAGTACCTTTAATGGACTCGTCCACACTTCTGTCACACCACTGTCATCCCTCTTTACTCCTTCAGTGAGTGACAAGTTGGCTATCCGGTCGTTTCCGTTCGCACGCGACTCCTCACGTTACCTGTCTCCATTCCATTCAGCCATACGCGACTCATGTGGAAAGTGCACGTTTATCATTCATTGTTGAGTAGAGGAAGAAGGAGCATTGTCTAGATGTGTGTTAAATGAAATTAAACATCATTATAAAAGTATTTTCCATACACAGAACTTGAATTTTTATTTTCAATTTCATCAGCAAAAGCAATCTCATTATAATAATGTTGAAAAATGTTTATCTGTGTTGAAATAGTATTTTCTTATATTACTGTAACAATAAATAGCGTATTAAGTAAGCGTTTGGTGTTTTTTTTTTGCTAGGGCTTTACGTCGCACCGACACAGATAGGTCTTATGGCGACGATGGGATAGGAAAGGCTTGGGAGTTGGAAGGAAGCGGCCGTGGCCTTAATTAAGGTACAGCCCCAGCATTTGCCTGGTGTGAAAATGGGAAACCACGGAAAACCATTTTCAGGGCTGCCGATAGTGGGATTCGAACCTACTATCTCCCGGATGCAAGCTCACAGCCGCGCGCCTCTACGCGCGTTTGGTGTTTTATTGGTTTCCGGTCGAAACGACCGTACGCGACTCCTGACGTTACACTCGGCACGCAACCCCTCGCGGGTTAAACAATGACTTTTTGAAATTTAGACGTTATAATAGAAGTGGAAATGGTACGTTTATTCGTCACCAGATAGCTCCACGGACGTGGCACAGTGCTAGCGTTCGAAACGGAAACTGACCGAACCATCAGAATCAGTCTAAGAGGGTCACATAACATGTGTGCGTAACATATGACATTGACACAAGCCTATACAGTATCATGTCTATAAGTACGGGCCGTGAAAGCATCAGTGGCAACATATAATATGCTCCTCCGTAAACTAAATTTCCACTTCTGGGGCGGCTCACTGCCCTGACGTTCACACAGCCTATACCTAAAATGAGTACCAGGTTTATTCATAAGGAGAGCGGTCGTGGTCTATAAAAGGAACTATTCCGGTACTCGCCTTAGTGAGGAGAATGGAAAGAACATCCTACGGTGAGAGCAGCCCACCGCCCAACTCTATCTTACAACATCCACTGACGTTGGAGGGGTAAGTTTCTAGCGCGAGCCGGGCTGAGTATCTTCTTCTTCTTCTGCTTCTGAGCCCAACTTGGGAGGTTCGATCCTGGCTCAGTCCAGTGGTATTTTAAGGTGCTCAAATACGTCAGCATCGCGTCGGTAGATTTACCGGCATGGTAAAGAACTCCTCCGGGACAAAATTCCCACATCTCGGCGTCTCCAAAAAACATAAAAGTAGTAGGTGTGACGTAAAATCAATAACATTAATAACTCATTTCTAGCGCGAGAAAAACGACGCAATCTGGGGTATTAATGGCATCTCTGTAAACTATCTGGTTGAGTGTTTTTAGATTCTGTGCAGCATACTCGACGAATTAAGGGCCTAATATTCTGTGATGCTTAAGGAACTGTAACACAGTTGGAGAATTCGTCAACGTTTCTCGTTTGTGGTAACTGATACTACAGTAATAACAAATCAATCAATCAATCAATCAATCAATCAATCAATCAATCAATCAATCAATCAATCAATCAATCAATCAATCAATCAATCAATCAATCAATCAATCAATCAATCAATCAATCAATCAATCAATCAATCAATCAATCAATCAATCAATCAATCAATCAATCAATCACTACTGATCTGCTTTTAGGGCAGTCGCCCAGGTGGCAGATTCCCTATCTGTTGTTTTCCTAGCCTTTTCTTAACTTATTTCAATGACATTGGAAATTTATTGAACATCTACCTTGGTAAGTTATTCCAATCCCTAACTCCCCTTCCTATCAACGAATATTTGCCCCAATTTGTCCCCTTGAATTCCAACTTTATCTTCGTATTGTGATCTTTCCTACTTTTAGACACCACTCAAACTTGTTCGTCTACTGATGTCATTCCACGCCATCTCTCCACTGACAACTCGGAACATACCACTTAGTCGAGCAGCTCGTCTCCTTCCTACCAAGTCTTCCCAGCCCAAACTTTTCACCTTTTTTGTAACGCTACTCTTTTGTCGGAAATCACCCAGAACAAATCGAGCTGCTTTTGGGCGTCCTGTTGTCCCCTTTCGTTGACCTACAGTAAGACTGATGTCGTACGACGGAAATTGTCAACGACAGCTGACATTATTCTGTTATTTAGCGCTTCTTTATTGAATCACTCGCTCGTATTGTTCTTTAACGTGAAGAAAATTCGAATCACTTTGACGCCTGGCTCCATAAGGCCGGAAATAATGTGCCTTGATCTTCTCCTCCTCTGTTGTGAAAACCATAATTGCAGGAATCAACACAACACTGAATTTAGTATATCCCAAGCGATTATAAATACATCTATTATATTGGTTGTTAGGGAAACGCGGACAACTGCTGAGCAATGTCTCTGTCGCAATCCAATCAGGCAAGAGAATAGAGACAAAGAAAAAATATGACTTTTCCTAAACATCCGAGCCCTACTGATCACCTTACCTTCATTCGAAGCCATGCCATCATATATCACATTCTATTTAGAACTGTACCAACTTGTTAAATATGTGAATATTATTACGACAGAATGACTGTTACCATTAATTTTAAGATGGCATTCTACCAAGTCTCTCTCTCTTTTTTTTTTTTTTTTTGCTAGTTGCTTTACGTCGCACCGACACAGATAGGTCTTACGGCGACGATGGGACAGGGAAGGGCTAGGAGTAGGAAGGAAGCGGCCACGGCCTTAATTAAGGTACAGCCCCAGCATTTGCCTGGTGTGAAAATGGGAAACCACGGAAAACCATTTTCAGGGCTGCCGACAGTGGGGTCCGAACCTACTATCTCCCGAATACTGGATACTGGCCGCACTTAAACGACTGCAGCTATCGAGCTCGGTCAAGTCTCTTTTCGATCGGTCTGGTCCAATCTAAAAAAAAATCCTTGTTAGTTACAGAGGTGTACAAATCACTCATGGTGTAAGTGTACAGGAATGATAACCACGATTTTCCAAGTCATTAAAATGAAACGACGGCTACAACTAAATGAGCGCTTTATTGACTGAGGATTCTCAATGGAAGTTTCACAAAACTAGAATCCATCTGGTAAAGTAGTTAATTGAGCTCTATGAGAAGAGATATGCGACCGCGTGTTGCTGTAGGCTGCTTGCAGTTACCTTCGCATAATTATACAGAACTGAAATATAACACGATAGAATTTCAAGCACGTGGCTCTCCTTCAGTTACACCGGAAGCTCTGTAAATATGCTCCAGTAACTACACGTTTATGCACTAGACAATGAACAAAGGATGACGAGTTTCACAAGGTACAAGGTCATTATGGGAGGGTAGACTTTTAATTAGGCGCTGTCTTTCTGTGTTTAACCCAGACGGTTCAAATATCAGTGCCGGGCTGAGTTGCTCAGACAGAAGTGAGCTGACTTTCTCGAGCCCCAGCTGGAGAGTTCGACTGGGGATCATGAGGAAACCCATCCGATCTGACAGATGTGGTGCAACGACATGTTTTACTCAGCCGTATCAAAATTAGATGCCCAGTCGTATATTTAGCACCTGTTTTGGGGTGTCAAAGTCCGCCCATTTAAGCACCGCGTACATAGGAGTGAGCGGTCCGAATCGTTGGCCTTCGGTTCAGAGGGTCCCGGGTTTGATTCCCGGCCGGGTCGGGGATTTTAATCGCTTCTGATTAATTCTTCTGGCTCGGGGACTGGGTGTTTGTGTTCGTCCCTACACTCTCCTCTTCATATTCACACAACACACTACATTACCAACCACCACAAAACACGCAATAGTGATTACATCCCTCCATATAGGGTTGGCGTCAGGAAGGGCATCCGGCCATAAAATAGGGCCAAATCCACATGTGCGACGCAGTTCGCACCCGCGACCCCACAGGTGTGGGAAAAGCGGCAGGCAAAGGAGAAGAAGAAGAAGAAAGGAGTGAGCGGTGGGAAGGAAGTAGACAGAAAGAGTAAGGCAGAGCGTGACACACGAACTGGCCGGCTGCCCCGCCTCTACCTGCTTCCCGCCGCTCACTCCTGTCTATGAGTTGCTAAAATGAACAAACTTTGACACCCCAAAACAGGTACTAAACATACGACTGGGCATTAACTTTGATATGGCTGAATAAAGCATTCCTACTGAAGTCGTTGTACCAAATCTCAATCAGATCGGAGATTAGCAGATGGAAGGGTTTTCTTGTCAGTCCGCTAGTACAGTGCGACTGAAGAGAACGGGAAATACTGAAAAACGTGTTGTGACATCTCCCTGGCAGGTTGGTAGTGCTGAACAACAACTAAAATACTGCTCACAGCATCTTGCCGAAGTAATCACGGAGCAGTGGATGGTGTGCAGCGTGCCTTTACGGTCAAAGTACATTACACGAATGGCAGCATGAAAGACGCCGCTAGACAATTTCAACTCTTTCCAGTACCGGGTTGAATGGCCGTGTTTCACACAATAAATGCCTAATTTTCCCCTTCAAACTGACAACACCTTTTCCCTGCAGAACAGAGTAATGGCACACACACGGCACTAACATCGATGGCAGCTCTGTGATAATTGTTTAGCAACAGACTGACCTTACAGCTTGTGATATCTTCTTGTGAGGTCACATTAAGGACAAGGTTTACTATACCTGACCTGCTACGACGAAAGAAATGAAAGCAAGAATAAGAGAGCAAATCACCAGGATTCCTGTTGAAATGTTACCTCGAATCGTACATAATGGTCCTAAGAGAATGCAAGTAGTTTATAGGTATAAAGCTGCCTTCTCATATGCTAGGTTCCCTACCTTAAAATGTCCAGTAGGCCCTACAGCATCCACTATTCCCTGTTTAAATTTTGCGCGCTTTAACTGAAACACCCTTAGAAATAAGATGACATGCACAAAAATACTGTTACAGAGCGATGCAACCACCTAGGCTGTGCCGCTCACTTTACTGAAGAACAAGTCTTAAAAAAATGGTTTCTCACTTCATTGAAATGTCTTTAAATGTTCTCAGCAAATTGGGACTATTGTCCCACCAAGTCGCTAGTTTTTTATTATATCTGAAATGTCATATTCCCTCAAAGTGAGCCTCCGTGGCTCAGGCGTCAGCGCACCGGCCTCTCACCGCTGGGTTCCGTGGTTCAAATCCCGCTCAAAGCGGAGGCGGGACAGGTTTCTCTCCGGGTACTCCGGTTTTCCATGCCATCTTTCATTCCAGCAACACTGTCCAATATCATTTCATTTCATTTCATTTCATTTCATTTCATTTCATCTGTCAGTCACCCCAGAAGAGCGAGACAGGCTTTGACAGCTGGCACAATTTCTATCCTCGCCGCTAGATGGTGGCTTCATTCATTCCATTCCTGATCCGACCGAATGACTGGAAATAGGGTGTGGATATTTTTCATATTCCCTGGAAATTGAGAGCGGTGTGACCTGATAGTTATTGAATTTTTACAGTCGTAGCTATCGAAGTGCGGAAGTTCTGATCAAGTTAATTAACCTATGCTTTGTATATCAGAAGACTGTAGATTGCCAGATTTCCACTTTTAGGCCGGACAGTAGCCGGTTTTTGGGTCTATATACCTGCGTCCAGTTTAAAGTTCCACACCGGAATGATGCACCCTCCCTTCAGTAAGCTTTTCGTTACAAGTGAGTGATATAGTCGATCTATATATGACTGTAGTACCACTCGTTGATTTATCTACTCATCACGATATCCCCAGAACCACCTAACGGATAAGAGTAAAAATATGGCAAAAAGACAAACGTAACAGCTAAGAAACCTTTATGAAAAATCCAACCCCTAAGGGGGTAAAAGCACGAAGAATACGCCTCTCCAGTCTGACACATTTCTTCTTCTTGAAATCTCAGCCACCTTGACCGTGTACAATTTTTCCTCTGTGCAATCGTCAGAGCCAGTCCCTGTCTGTTGCAACTTGAGCACTAATCAAGTGCTAGGAAAATTAAACATCAGGACTCTTTCAGCTGGGAGGAAAGTAGCAACCAAAAGCTACTATACAAAACAGCTTCCTTCTTCCCTCTCCACGTCCCTTCCCGTAGTACCAGAATGAATATTCTTACTCCCGCCTTTCTGTTACCCAAAGGTTCCTCATCTCTATACGTATTCTAGCAACGTATAATGCTTTATCTCTCAACAGGAACCTAAATATCTTCCCATCATATTCTTCCGTCTGCCATGAAATTTCTTACAACACTTAGCTTCATTTCTTTTCCTTCCGGTTCTTCCCTCATCTTACATTTTGTATATTTACATGACTATTTATGTCTTTGTTTAAGTAAATATGTTAAATATAGTATTTTTTTTTGCTTTGGGCTTGTGCAGTTTATTTTGTGTATATCCGTATCTTTTTAATGCATCTATATTTTTAATTTTAGATTAATTGTTGTAACTGTTGTACATAAGGGATTTATTACGGTTCTTTATAATTCGCTTTTTTTTGCTAGGGGCTTTACGTCGCACCGACACAGATAGGTCTTATGGCGACGATGGGATAGGAAAGGCCTAGGAGTTGGAAGGAAGCGGCCGTGGCCTTAATTAAGGTACAGCCCCAGCATTTGCCTGGTGTGAAAATGGGAAACCACGGAAAACCATCTTCAGGGCTGCCGATAGTGGGATTCGAACCTACTATCTCCCGGATGCAAGCTCACAGCCGCGCGCCTCTACGCGCACGGCCAACTCGCCCGGTTTTATAATTCGGCACTATGCTACTTTTATTCTCAATACAAAATAAACAATGTCTCGGAGCAATAGTTCGTGATGGCTGATGTTTATGTCACATGGTGGCATCCATAGTCCACGGGCTTCTACAATAATTATTTCTTTTTATGGTGCTTGGTAGCCTTAATATATTTTGCTGTAGCTTTTTCTGTATTGTATCAAGCAGGAGAAAAGAAACCGAGTGAATAACAGACAATTACGATTGTATTATATCATTTAACAAACATGAAAATGTTTGTTAAAATTTAACTAAGATATTGGCATGCTTGTAGATGGAGATCACGAAAGCAACGCGACGGAAAAATATTCGACTTGAATGTAAATCTATGAACAAAGATTTCTTGTACAGAAAAGAAAACTCTGGAGGTGTTAATACAGGGACAAAAACACAAATAAAGTACGTTATACTGTATGTGAACAGTAAGCAAGGAATAACTGACCATCGTGTGCAATATATTTTCAAGGTATAGTAATTATTGACGATGATGATGATGCTTGTTTTTTAAAGGGGCCTAGCATCTAGGTTATCATCCCCTAACAGTAATTATTATTAAACTGAATAGAATAATAGAGGAATAGACAGTTATGTTTATGCTTCGTAGACCTAGAGAAGGCATATGACAGAGTACCAAGGGAAAAGAAGTTAGCCATACTGGGGAGCTATGTAATTAAGAGTAGATTATTAAGAGTAACCAAACGTATTTACGACGACAAATGGGCTACAATGAGAATTGATGGTAAAATGAGCTTTTTTTTTTCCGAGGTAGTTACAGGGGGTTAGAGAAGGTTGTAATCTTTGATCTTTGTTGCTCATAATTTGCATGGATGATATACTGAAAGGTGTGCAAAGGCGGGGAGGGATTCGGCTAGGTGGAAATGTAGTAATCGGTTTGGCCTATGCCGACGATTTGGTCTTGCTGACAGACTGTGGTGATAGTCTGCAATCTAATATCTTTGAACTTGAAAATAGGTGAAGTGAGTATAATATGAATATTAGCGTCTCCAAGAATAAAGTGATGTCAGTAGGTAAGAAAAGAGAAATGAAAATGGGAAGACGGAGATAATTTCAAGTATTTAGGATGTGTATTCTTCCAGGTTGGTAGTAAAGTAAGTGAGAATGAATCAAGGTGCTGCAACGCTAATGCAATGAGCTCGCAGTTGCGGTCAACAGTATTCTGTAAGAAGGATGTCAGCTTCCAACAGAAACTATCTTTACACCGGTCTGTTTTCAGACTAACTGTGTTATACGGGAGTGAAAACTGGAAGGACTCAGGATATCTTATTCATAAGTTAGAAGTAACAGACGCGACAGGAGCGAGAATGATCGCCGGTACAAAACAGGTGGGAACAATGGTAGGAGGGTATTTAAAATGAAGAGATAAAGGCTAAGTTAGTTATAAACTCGTTTGATGAAGCTGTACGCATAAACCGGCTTGGACGGTGGAAACATGTGAGGCGAATGGAGGAGGATAGGTTATCTAGGGGAATAATTGACTGTGTCATGGAGGGTAAGAGAAGTAGGAGACCAAGATGACGATGGTTAGACTCGGTTTCTAATTATTTAAAGATAAGAGGTATTCACAACCTTGCAGACTGAACACTGAAGGGCATAACCGTTTATAAGGACGTATGTATTTATTATTTTCTTAAGGCGGATTTCAATTCTTATTATTTAAGTACGGTTTTAACATTGTGATTAATTAAAATATTTCTTGCAAAATACTGATAAAATATAAGATCGAGATAGATATTTTATGGAGCTGATACTGAATTCATTTCGATGTTCTCCATTTTGGTGACTTGGAAATGGTTACCCTCGGCGATTGGCTTCTATTAATGAGCTTTACAATTATGGCAGATCGGTACAAAACACAATCCACCTATAAAAGTAATAGTTAATGACATGACCTAGTTCTTATTCTAGTGAAGCCTTCTGCGGTGTCAATACTGAAGAGTTACGTAACAGGTCAAGAATCAAGTGTGGGTGGTGACAGATCGGTAGGCCTAAGTTTATACGCAACACTTTTACTTCATCGACCTTAAATGCTTCACTGAACCACATCAGGTACGTCCAGCAACATCGCGGTATCGGAAACAGCCATTACAGAGAAATCTAAATATAGAACCGAAGCCAAATAAACATTTCCTGCTCCAGATCTGCTGTAAATATTAGTACCTAGGTCAACATATCACAGAACATACTGCTGGTTACGTTATGTTTCTCTCAGAATAGAACGGAGAACGAAACTTTCTCCCAGAATTTATTGAATGCACCGTTCTTATGTCTCAAGAAATGAGATTTATTTGGTAATAACTTCTGCATTGTGTATGATAGGACAGTGTGAAGAAGGAATAAACTTCTGAGAGTCGGTATGTTTAATGGAGTCGTTCAACCCTTCATAAGAACTCCCACGTAAAAACTTCTCATCAAAAATTTCAGACTGAGTCTCCGCGTACAAACTCTTCTAACCTCACTTTTTTTTTTTTTTTTTTGCTAGTTGCTTTACGTCGCACCGACACAGACATGTCTTATGGCGACGATGGGACAGGAAAGGGCTAGGAGGGGGAAGGAAGCGGCCGTGGCCTTAATTAAGGTACAGCCCCAGCATTTGCCTGGTGTGAAAATGGGAAACCACGGAAAACCATCTTCAGGGCTGCCGACAGTGGGGTTCGAACCCACTATCTCCCGAATACTGGATACTGGCTGCACTTAAGCGACTGCAGCTATCGAGCTCGGTCATTTTATTTATTGATGTATCTGACTCAAGATATTTGGGTTTGCCGAATGACAGAATTGCACACAATCAATTTTTTCCTTAAAAAGTGCACGAACAATCTACCAACACGTGCAGGCTGCAGAAGTAAAAGGCTACACGCTATGCCGATGGTGTTGCGCTATGGATACAGATTATTTAATAATACACGTCACAATTTTATCTTGGGAATTTTTTGTCCAATCTACATTTCTGCCGCCAATTTACGAACGATTTTGGATTCGCAACCCTCGCACCAAAGAAGACACCCGTCATAACACACTGTCTTATGACTGAAGGAAACTTAGGATAGGTTTGTATATGATCATATTTTCCTTATCAACGTCAGCACCAAAGAGGATAGAATAGAATAGAGATGAAACTCAATGATAAATTTCGGTTCCAAGCCACTTGGCGCTAGTAGTTTTAGTCTCTTTTCCGAGATAGCGCCACAGTGTGCATTCTGGTGCAATACCTTAGTATTACTATCAACAGATAGCGCGGAGATTTAACATCCGGTTATGCTTAAAGCCCCCCTCCCTACCCCTGCCGCCCCCTCCCTAAATCCTCCGCCACCCCCCCCCCCCGCCCCCTTCGTCGATTAGAATGCAGTTCTACTATTTCCATTCCCAATACATTGTCATTCATATATTTTTATTTCCACGTACTTACTACGTTGTAAATAATGATCTGATACCCCTAGTTCGTATGGCATACTATGTTATTGAGAACATAACCACACACCTCAAAGCAGCTTTAACTTCAAATGAATGATTGACACATTAACACAAAGCTGATATTATAGCAAATAAGAAATCCCTTCGAAAGCAAGACAGCAGAGCACACCATATGCAAGAGAATGGGGTATCACATCAATATCCAAGTACCACATGAAAATAAAAATAACAGAATTAAATGCCCTGAGACAGGAAATATATAGAACTACATTAATAGAACCATTCAGCTTTCAGCCCCTGATGTGTACTCAAACAGGAAATACAGGATTTCAGGAGGACTAGCGAAGATATATTTCAAATAAACAAGCACAAGGAACCAAGATTTACATCACAAGCACATGAGCACTTGGAATTCAAACAACACAAATACTGTAGCATCATGGGAACTATCGATTAGAATCGATATAAGTTCGAACAAGGTTAATCGATTGGGTAAAGTCGAATTCGATGCAATTCAGCAATATTATCTCCACAATGCTTGACGTTTTATGACTAAATTTGTGAGAAGTGCCCACTGATTGAGGTTAGACTTGAAATACTTTAAATACTTCACTTCGAGACAAACTGCCATTAATTATTAACATCGCTCATTTCATGCTTACTTGCGTGCCATCTACAGAACGTGTACATAACTATTTACACGTTATGAATGACCTCCAGCGCCATCTAGAAAAAGAGACTGAAACTACCTGAAGCTAGCTACAGATTGGAACCAAAAGCCCTATTAGAGTTTCACGCTGGGAGACAGTTACTTCGAACCGTAGAATTGTATCGATAAATAATCTCTGCTTCACCCTTCGCTATGTTGATTGTAGTGATATCGATCCAGCGGTTGCTGCCTGCATCAACAACGCAGTGTACTTCTTCATGTAGGCCTACTTCAGGATGGCTGAGGCGAAGGACGTTAGGGACCATGTTTCTGATGTTCTTGTGGCGCTTAATCCGAAGTGACTCCCTCTGGCTTTGAGGACAACTCCTCAGCACGTGTGCTAAAGTTTCAAACTCACTGCAGTGTCTGCAGTGGCCTGTGCTGTTGATGGAGGCTCCTGGTAGAGTACGCACGGGTTTTACCATCGTTGTCATCATCTCTGTCCATTCGGAACTTTACTTCGAAAGTTTCCCTTACCCCAATTTTTTCTTACAAAAGAACGAATTCCGTGGAAAGTATGCAAGACTGTTTAATCGCAGAAAAGAAGTCAGTGACGGAAAAAAAGTACAAAATAAAAGTTACTTGGCTAGATTACAGTTACCTGACAAATATCTTACTTAATTGCAAATTTTTCAACACGTTATCACTAACATTTATTTACAGAACACCAGTCTTTATAAATCACTGACTTTTCTTTTCACATGGATCTGGAATGATACCAAAGTTTTTAAGGAAAAATGTACTTTTCAACAAAAGTTCGGAATTCCAGTCAAAGAAAAATATACACCGAATCAAGCCAAATTTTGTTTTTATACAGATTAATTTATTTTAAATGTTAAATATATAGAGAGGGCTTGATCTAACTCCTGATAGTACAAATAAGCGTTCATTTATGCGTTAACTCGCAATACCTTTACGGAAATATTCCAAACTTTCGTTGTATGTACTTTATTTTGTGTGTTTTTAACATAGACAGTGGTTATCATCACTAAGTAAGACTAAATACTTTGAAACTTTCAAAAAGATAGCTCCCGAGCAAAGATTGCATTTCTCACTCTGTTCTCATTATTTTGAAGGCCAATCAAATAGAAGTGGAAATTCCTTAACCCTTTCACTATCACATGCTTCTTCCGGTCCCATTATCGACAAAGTGCAAACTCAGGAAGTCGTAGTTCACGATTATCTAATCCTTACCAGTAACACAAGCTGCGAGCAAATGAACAAGTGCGCGACGTATTCCTGCTTTTATGCCCCTGGTGTGACGTCTTGAGAGTGTTGAGGCTCCAACGTTGCCAAAAATTTGAAAAATGAAAATCCACAACCTGTGTCCAGCTACTCGACCGTGTCAGGAATGGGATGAATGAAACCTTCATCTAGCGGCGAGGATAGGAATTGTGCCGGCTGCCGAAACCTGTCACACTCCTCTGGGGCAATAATTAATGACTGGCAGATGAAATGAAATGATATTGGAGAGTGTTGCTGGAATGAAAGGTGGCAGGGAAAACCGGAGCAACTGGAGAAAACCTGTCCCGTCTCCACTTTGTCCAGCACGAATCTCGCATGGAGTGACCGGGATTTGAACTACGGAACCCAGTGGTGAGAGGCCGGCTCACTGCCGCCTGAACAACGGAGGCTTGTCTGCCAAACGTTTGATGCGATGTATAACTATTAGGATTTTATTTCAAAAAGTAAATTACGAGTAAAAATGCTATTTTGTGAAAAGTACAAGTAAAAATTACTAAAACGTATTTGTTGCAAGTAATTCCATTAATTTTACCCAATTACTTCCCAACTTCAAAAAATCTGTAAGAAAGTGGATACTGTATAACTCAAGTGAGAAATATTCACGAACACACACTACCAGGTAGCAAGTAAGCTCATGCATAATGAGTTGGATTTGCTTCTGAACTCTTTTTCGGACGCTGGTAGCAAATTTAACCTGTGTTTATTTTTAAGTCAATAATCATGAACTAAAGGGTTCTTCTTGTCGTTGTAACTATTATTTCCTAATCCCCGTCGCTCTCTTCAGTTCTTCGTAACTCTTGAAACTCTTCCTGCTCTTCACGTCATCAATGTACTTCTTTCTTTCCTGGATTTCTCTCCTCCTCTGGATCTTTACTGGAATTTTCTCTTCCAAAAGCTGTCTGGCCTACGAACTTACTTTTACTATTTTCCATTTCTTCCAAGGAGAAACGTCAACGCACTCACCTCCAAGTTCCTCGGAACCGGAGTTATTTCTCCTCAGGTACATGGGTAAAAGTAGTAGATTTTGAGTTTTCGAAAGAAATGGGGGGTATTTCAATTCAGGATATACACTTCAATGAAATACAACCTTTCCTTTGAGCCTGTTTTTAGCAATGATGAAGAATAAACAGATGGCTTCTCCTATACGAGATGCTGCCCAACTGAGGCGGTAAAGGCGTGCTTGGTTCAGTCGGAAGAATATGGGTTCGACTCTCTGCGAGGAAGTTGAAAAATTTAGAAAAGTGATTTCAATTCTGGAGTAACACATGACCTCAAAGTTCACTCAGCCTACACCAAAAATGAGTACGAGGGTAAACGTGGCGGGGCATGGAACTAACAAAGTGTATAGCAAACATAATCTACATTGGGACCCGTTCAAACGGCGCACAACTCAACGCCTGCTACCGGATGAGGGTTTCTGCGAATGGATCACTGAAGAATTGAATAGCGTACACCCGGGTGTAAATTACGTTGTTACGTACATGCTGTAGATTTACGTATGTAGTGTCTCATGTTATTGTCGTTTACCAGGCTACATTTCCAAGATAACCCGACTTAACCTCCACAGACCTTTCTTACGGTGCTATTTGCGCGATCAAATTTACATAAAACTGCCCGTAAACAGGGCTCACCTCGTGCGTAAACTTTGTTATCAACAGCTGAAATGTTTGCAAGCGTGCGAAAGAGCACAACGAATAGAATAGCAGAGGTAGAGGAAGCTATTTTGAACATTTGTTGTGATTAAATGTGCAATAATACTCATTTATGCTGTGATTTTCCCTTTCCATATGAATACGACAATACAACATACTGAGGAGCATGCGCCTGCCATTCGTGGCAACCCAACGTACTGCGGAGTATGTATCTGAAACACCTTATGGCAGCAAACAACAAAACCAAAAATGGCAAAATATTATCTGATCTGGATCTAGAGAGTGAATGCTAATCGTGTACATAGACTAACCTGGACATGAACTGTACTACTGCTACTACTACTACGCCACACTAACACATCGAATATATGGGAAAGGGTCGGGACTGAAGTGGTCGTGGCCCCAGCATTTGCCTGGTGTGAAAACTGGAAACCACGGAAAACCATCTTCAGGATTGCCGACGGTAGGATTCGAACCCACCGTCTCCCGAATGCAAGGTCACAGCTATGCGACCTTAACCACACGGCCAACTCGCTCGGTAATAATAATGTGATGTGTGGCCTCCGGAGAGGCCTGGTGCAGGCCTTTCTAGTTGATGCTCATAGCTGACCAGCACGTCTGGAACAATGTTTGTTTGTCCAACCCTTGTCCCGTTTCCCTACGGGGTCGGGTATGAGGTGAGATGAATTTGTCGTGGCGGTTTTTTATGACCGGATGCCCTTCCTGACGTCAACCTCATCAGAGGAGTTAATGAGAGATGAAATGAATGACGTGATATATGATAGTAGGGAGAGGGTGAAACCCGGTGCCGGCACATAGCCTACTCCTGTCGAATAGTACCAAGGGGTCTGCTCAAGGCTTAACGTCCCCATCCGACGGACGAATCACCATCAACAGCGTCATATGCTCACTGCGGAGAGGTTTGGAATTCAATCCAGGCTTTTGGCACGCAATCTAGTGATTAGAAATTGTATACCACCACCTCCCCTACCCTGCCGGCCAACATTCTGATGGTGAAAATTTTTTCGACCAACGGGACTCGAACCGGCTAACCTCGGTGTTAGACCGTTTTAGACTTCAGCGCCTTAACGATCATGGCCACCAGGCGGGCTCACGTCTGGAACAATAATACTTGTTTAAGGTCCCTCAGATTACGCCACTCATATGAGACACACGCTCATCGGAATATTTCCCCGATAGGGGTTATTCAGCATGTCAGTCTATCGACCAATACAGGTCTCTAGAATTTATGTACTCCACTTCCAACGAGAAAAGATTGTGCTGGAATTTGATCCGACAATTTTGAGGACAGAGATGCAGCTTCTAGTCATCAGTGCTAACCCAGCTGGGCGAGACGCATAGTCAGCATACAACTGATTTCATAAAGAAAGGGCACAGTCATCGACAGAGGGAGCACAATCCAGCCCGATTCATCTGAAGGAACGATTTGAGTTCTGTTTACATGCAAATTTGTAAGTGCCAGCATGGAAGGACCAAAACAGTACTGAAGGCGCAGTCTGATTAAATGCAGCCAGTTTCAGATATAAACATTGTATTGATTTCATATCAAACTGAATATGCTGTTCCACAATTCATGATAGCAACACAGATTGTGTAGATGGGCAATTAAATAAGACAGAAACATTATTTTCATTTTTTTTTTGCTATTTGATTTACATCGCACCGACACAGATATGTCTTATGGCGACGATGGGACAGGAAAGGGCTAGGACTGGGAAGGAAGCGGCCGTGGCCTTAATTAAGGTACAGCCCCAGCATTTGCCTGGTGTGAAAATGGGAAACCACGGAAAACCATCTTCAGGGCTGCCGACAGTGGGGTTCGAACCTACTATCTCCCGAATACTGGATACTGGCCATTTTTTTCATATTGGGGACCCTTAAGGAATGCCAGTATAGGACAGTGTTGGTGTTTACACGTTTCGAAGTGGTTGTACAACATACTGAGGAGCATGCGCCTGCCACTCGTGGCAACCCAGCGTACTGCGGAGTATGTATCTGAAACACCTTATGGCAGCAAACAACAAAACCAGTACTGTTAACGTGGTTCGAATAATGCAGTCCGTTGGAACAAATACTCACTTTTGTAGAATGCGTACCGAATAATATTTTAGAATCTCACCACCGTAAACTGGAGGTGGACGATCGGTTATAAAAGCAGAAAATAATGAGTGCCAAAAGCTGATGTCTGAACCAAGCATAACTGCATTCGTAATAACCGTCACCAGAAATAAAGGTCTGCAAATTTGAAGTAGGCTGGTGAACGCTTCCTGAAAATGTTGAAGTGAATAGTTCATCACCCATGTTGTTTGGTTTCTAAAAATGTAAAGAGAGAAGGCAGGTCTCCAATCCTAAAAAAATTGGCCATATGACATTATTCGGCAATACCAAACATCTGCCATGGGCATATTTACTGTCTTGAGGTAATACTTTAAGAGTGAATTGGTTGATGTTGCTCGACATTGTACATGACTTGCTTAATCTTCTCTATGGCGCTATAGTTGTGCCAGTGACATTACTGTATATATTTGTTATTTTTGTGTATTTTTTGAATCGAAAAATAAAAAGATGTTTGAGTTACGGAAGTCACCGGTCACCGATTTAGGATCTAACACGTAGATCGCCCTACCAGGATATACATCAAAGGTAACATCATTTCATCTATCTTTATGAATGCCATAATCATGTAAGAATGTGCAGATGCAGAAATTGGGCCCGTGTTGAGCATGTTCTCGCTTTGTTCCTCGCCGCTTCAAACTCTCACCAGATCGCAATTATTTATCGAAACGTGATCGATCCGCATTAATTATTTCTCCAGGGCTTAAATCATGTTCGTCAACTGAACTTATTTGTTCAACAAATTTACCCGCTTGTTGCCGAAAATCGGCCTCTTCTTGAGCAAATTTCTTCAAAACTTTGCGCGTTATTTTTGGAGACACGACCTTCTATCGAGTTTTAAACGTCACCGGTAACACCGGTGCCTGAAATATAGTACTATTCAAAGTGTAGATCTTGGCTTTGAAATCCATTGCCCCAATTCGAAGGGAAGTTCTGTGGCTATGATTATGATAGCAAGAAGTTGTTTTTAAAATTAAAATATCTGGTGTGCTAAAATTACAAAAAGACGTGATGATTTACTTGTTATTGCATTTCCTTCACCTTTAATTTCTGAGAGACTTAACGTGATGCATCATAGTCGTTTAAGATTTTCCAACTTTTGATCATGCGTTTACTCTTCATAACTGATCTGATTAGAATCAGATTAGAGGATTAGAATGTTGTTTTCCGCATGCCTGCCTGATCCATAACTTACTTGCACTTGACAAACACCCTCCTGTTTAGTTGATAAGAGCCTTGTTTTGTGGTGACGGGGCATATGTCAAACCACTACTTTCGGCAGACTTATGTGATGTTTCACAACCTACCGTGTCATCATCCTGAAACCTAACACACTCATCGTCTCTGAAATCATTGTCCTCTTCATCAGTATCACTATCAGATGTGCTCTCACCCAGTGTGAGAGTCTTGATTCCATAGCGAACAACCTCTTCCTGAGGTGCTTGTAGAACAGTCTGTCTATCGAACAAGGAAATTTATATTAAGTATCGTGGAAAACAGTAGGGCAGAATGCGTAATGGAGCTCATGAAAATTGGCTCTAATGCGGTCACATGTTGGCTGTGGTACCTTATGTTTTGCGAAACATGTTTTGTAATTTTCAGGTCTTTCCAACGGACTCAGCCTGATTGTTCTCTCCGTGTCAACGAACCATATCCTTTCCTTAACAGAAATATTCTTCATTTAACATGAATAATGCCTTTTCGGCGACAAGATACTATCAGGACTGGAAGAGAAATGCTCACGCCTCTAATTCAAATTAAGAGGTGTAAAAGAGGGAAATTATAGACAACTAACTTCAGGGCTGTTGATGGCGATTTATAATATGTTCAGTATGCAATGTTCATGGCGATGTCGAATCATCGGATTCTACGATATCTCCGAAGTTAAGCAACTGTGGGCGTGGAATTTGTTTACGAGTTGCTTTACGTCGCACCACCACTTATGGCAACGATGGGATAAGAAAGGGCTAGGAGTGAGAAGGAAGCGACCGTGGCCGTAATGAAGGTACATCCCCAACATTTGAATGGTGTGAAAATGGGAAACCACGGAAAACAATATTCAGGGCTACCGACAGTGGGGTTGGAACACTATCTCCAGAATGCAAGCTCGCAGCTGCGCGACACTAACCACACGGCCAACTCGGTCGATAGGGGACGAGGTTAACCACCTGAAAGGGTGGCCATGTACTCCTGACAGGAGGAGCAGATCTATCGCAAGTAAACTCTGTCTCAGGGTGTCTGATTAGTAGTCTGCTGAGCAGTTCGCCAATTTCCAGTATTGGGTTAGCACTGCACATTCATAAGGTAATATGAAGATGACTCATGTAGGCCAATATCATACAAAGAAGACGGCCGCAGTGACCAGCTTTAACTGGCTCTGAACACTTCGGCTGTTGAACGTACCTGTTTAATGCAGAGATCGACTCGTGTGGAGGGTTTGATGCGTGAGCTGGGGACGGCCGGCCGCAATCAATACGAACCTTATTAGTCGATACTACACGACCAGGATCCCATTAACCCTTCCGGTATGATGATTTGAACGTGACACTGGACGTGAACACAGCTTATTCCAGGAATAGCTCCTGGGCTATTCCTAAGACAAGAAATTATAAGAGATATCTCCCTGAGATAAATCTTTTAAATCTTCCACTATTTTTCTTCTCCATAATCACTGTGTCTTCATAAACCAGCTTCATCCCAGGTGTCCATTCCCAACTTAACCATTATCACTTCATTACAAATAATAACGTATAACTAAATATATTTTTAAATGCCGACATCGTCGGACATGACCGAGCTATTTGGCCACGCGGCATGAATCGTGTAGCTGTGAGGTAGAATGCAGGAGATGGTGGGTTCGAACCTGAAGGTAGTCTTCTATGATTCCCCTTTCTTACACCTGCCATTATTAATTAGTGCCTCGAGTATTTTTCTTCCAGTCCTAGCCTTATCCTATCGCCGAAACCTATCTATCCAGTCAGTGCGACGTTTAACAATACGGAGAAGACAACTCTGTGAATTAACTAACCGTCTCCATGAATCTCTAGTCAGTCTAGCACTATGCCATATATTCTTACGCCTTTGTCTATAAAATCAATACATACCAAGTTCAACCGTTGTCTTTTAAATCTTCCACTATTTTTCTTCTCCATAATCCCTGTGTCTTCATAAACCAGCTTCATCCCAGGTGTCCATTCCCAACTTAACCATTATCACTTCATTACAAATAATAACGTATAACCAAATATATTTTTAAATGCCGACATCGTCAGACATAAGAGTGTCAAATTTACTTTTATTCGGACCTATAAAAATCCGACTACCTCTACAAGGTTTGAACCCGCGATCTTGGAGTCAAGAAGCCGACACTGTAAGAACGATCCAGAGAGAGAGAGAGAGAGAGAGAGAGAGAGAGAGAGAGAGAGAGAGAGAGAGAGAGAGAGAGAGAGAGAGAGTTCTAAGTATATGTGAGCTACAGAGTCATCCATTTCCCTGCCTCATCTTTCCCCGACACCATAAATGTTTCAGGGGAACAAACTTCTCTTCTTCGAATTGTTCTGAGGGGATCATACCTTGTCCCGTCGCCATCGTGCAGAGATCGACTGCCAAAAATTTTCTCACTTTCAAGTATTAGAAATATGTTTTTCTTGAAAACTTTTGTCCGGAGCATTGTCGTGTATAGAAGTGAAACACGAACAACAGCTAACTCACAAAGGAGAATAAAAGCTTTTGAATTGTGATGTTACAGTAGAATGATGAAGGTGAGATAAGTAGATCGGATCACGAATGAAGAGATACTGAACCGATATTGTGAGAGGAGAATTATTTGGTGAAATTTGACCGAAAAAGATATACAATGATAGGACATATCTTGAGACAAACAGAACTTGCTCAGTTAGCTTTCGAGGACAGTCTAGGCGTTAAGAACGGTGGGGGTAGATCCAGGCATAAATATGACAAACAGATTAGAGTATATGAACTATAGTTGCATAGAAATGAAAAGTTGCAGACATTTTATTGACGCCATTTAGTCTGCTCGCATGTCAATTTTGAGGTCCCGTTTTACTCTACCGGATCTTTGTAGGGCAATTTATGACAAGAGATTTTATTAATTTTGTCACGTAAACACAGAATGTGTCACCAATATATCTTTTACATGCCGACATCGTACGACATGCAGTGCCGAATACAGTACTGAACACCAAGCGAGTTGGCCGTGCGGTTAGGGTCGCACAGCTGTGAGCTTGCATTTGGAATAGGGTTCGAACCCCACTGTCGGCAGCCTTGAAGATGGAAAATGAGGGGCTCTACCTTAATTAGGGCCACGGCCGCTTCCTTTCCTATCCCATCGTCATCATAAGACCATTTGTGTCGGTGCGACGTAAAGCAAATTGTAAAAAAAAAAAAAAAAAAAGCCCACACGCTACTGTGCGCTCTTCAAATATACGACTTCCTATTCCGGGTTTGAACCAGAGCGCTTTGGGTCCTCAGACGACACTCTATCACTGATTTACGAAGGGAACTTAAAATCTACATTAACTGCAGTAAGAATTGTGTGTGTGGACAGCCATGGAAGAGCGGGGGTAGGGAGGAGGGCTACAATCTCCCCCTCCCTATAGCCCACGCTTACTCTAAAGTTGTGACGACATGATATATTTTACTGCAGTAAACAGACTGTAATCCGCGCAGGGAATCGAACTGAGATCTGCTCAGCATGGACGTTGCTGTAGCTTGATCGATCGCTGCTCCTGTTGCACTACTCAGCACTCTGGCCGCAGTTTGGGATCAACACTTCACTCCCCCCCACCTCTTCTCTCCCTGCATTCGCAATCCACGCAGCCACGGGCACAGCCTACCCAGGTCAGTACGTTCACTACATTTTATGTTTCTGAGCCTCAATCTTGATAAGAGATATAAAATGGATCGAGGCTACTTCTTACTTTCGAAAACTACAGTTAATTGTAGCATTAAGGTACTGAAATAAATAAATAAATAAATAAATAAATAAATAAATAAATAAATAAATAAATAAATAAATAAATAAATAAATAAATAAATAAATAAATAAATAAATAAATAAATAAATAAATAAAATAAATAAATATTGCGTGGAGCAAGTAGGAAATGCTAGTTTATATTAGCTGTATCGTAAAAATTGTAGAGAAACGCACAATATAACGTACGATCTTTTATGTTTCATGCATGTTTACCCTACGAGGGATAAATAACGGAGATGTTCTCGATTATTTTTAAGTAATAATAATAATAATAATAATAATAATAATAATAATAATAATAATAATAATAATATTGGATTTACGTCTCACTAACTAATTTTACGGTTTTTGGAGACTCCGAGGTGCCGGAATTTAGTCTCGCAGCAGTTCTTTTTCGTGCCAATAAATCTACCGACGCGAGATGTATTTGAGCACCTTCAAATACCACCGGACTGAGCTAGGATGGAACCTGCCAAGTTGGGATTAGAAGGTCAGCGCCTCAACCATCTGAGCCACTCAACCCGGCCGATTACATTTTTCACAAAATTCCAAATATATCCGAACATATAGGTTTTATCGGGAAAAAGTGTACCTACATAACAAAAATCGTAGAAAATACATTTTCTAATGGTTCGTATCTGATACATTTTTACGTTTAGAGATATATTAATGAGATATTCTCGAATTTATTTTATTATCATCAAAAGCGATCATCGCTGAGGAGAAAATATTGTTCAGCCGTCATGAAACGAACTATCTGGCGATGGTCGTGGTTGCTGTCATGCATATATGTTGCAATATGTATGTATATGTTGAAAAAACTCGTGGTCATTAGCCCCAGTTAATCAGGAAATAATGAAGACGAATATTGAAATAAAAAATAGTGAAGCACTCTAAGAATGAGGAGAAAAGAAATAATAAAAGGAGAGGAGGAAGGGGTTAAAGCCTAGGCTGGTTTACAGTGCCCTAAGCCGCTAGAACTGGTTTTCGATTCGCCATCCACTTCTTGACGTCTTGTCTCGTAGCTGTGCATGGCACGCCGGTAATGTTGGTTGCATGTTACAGGAGTTTAAGGGTAGTAACAATATTTTTGAATACGAATAGTGGCTCTTCTGTACCGTCGTGGCGACAGATGAATTGAAATGATAGGCCTACTGGAGAGTATTGCTGAAATGAAAGATGACGGGGAAAATCGGAGTACCCAGAGAAAAACCTGTACCGCTTCCGCTTTGTCCAGCACAAATCTGACATGGATTGACCGGGAATTGAACCACGAAACCCAGCGGTGAGAAGCCGGCGCGCTGCCACCTGAGCCACTGCGGAAGAATCTAAAATTTCAAATATAATAAAGAACTAGTGGCTTGGTGGGGCAGCAGCACCAATTTATTGAGAACATATTGAACCCATGACCTTTGTGCCCTAAGAACATTATGCATAATGTAACAAAATAATTAAAAGTTGGATTCTTGATAGCATGGATTTGACACGTGACGAGGGGGTGATTACCTTCGGTCCCACGCTCTGGGGTACGTGACGTCAACCACACGTGTCGACGGCGGAAGAATCTCAAGTAATTTTTATGAACTATTTCAAAGCGCGTGTACACGGCGTGACCACGCCAAGTCAAAAAAATATAGTGCCTATCAAAGGAGGTCGATCATCTCACAAATCGAACCCGTAAAATTTTTAAATGTCCATGAACACTACCGCCAGAAATGTAGCAAGCATGTAGTCACTTTCAAAACTCTTGAAATTGCAGTTTAGGTAAGTCAGAAAATTTATAAAAATTTTCTTGGCGGCAAAGGGAGAGATCCTAAGAGAGGGGGTAACTGCTATAAATATGAAGGGACGCCATGACGAAGCTTCCTTCTCCGGCATTTGTGATACAAAGCGGACGAAAAATTGTTGAGCTGCTCTGCTAAATCAAACCAACGAAAGTAGACTGAGTTCAACTGCAGATTTTAGCCATTGCGGCTAAGTCTTGACTCCATGGGGAGATAGTTTTCTTGAGAGAAATAAGTGTATCAGATAGGACGGTCAAAGTACTGTATAAATTCTAATGTGATTAAGTAATTCGTGTGCCGAAATAATTATAGTCCATCGTGTGCGCCCAGCAAACAAGTGAAGGGTATTTTCTTTTTTTTTATGCTTTATTCCAGGAAACCTGAAGAAACACAATGATATGTACAGCCATGAATGTAAAAATGGCTAAATAAAATGCCAGGGTCGCAGGTGAGCCCTATGACGAACAATGGTGACTACATGAGGTAGGTGGCTTTCCATCTTACTACCTCTTATATCTTGTCTCGTGATTTCTTGTATTTGAATGGGGATTTACGACGCAGTGGTCACCCCTACTAAGTTTTGTAAGTGTGAGAATACGACTAAAAGAGTCATTTGTTTTGTTTTCCACTTGGATAAAATTTTGAAGTCTTGCGAGTGCCATATAATGTTGTAAAAAGTTATTGAATAGGGTTCCGAAGTGATATCACGTCCAATGTAGATCGTCATCCGTGTGAGTGTACTGCCTATATTTTGTGATGTCAAAGTAAGATGTTCATTCGACGTAAAATTCTTCTGACTGCAATTTGACGTTAATAATAATCCATGGTTACTCATTTTCAATCGAGTGGAAGCGCGCTGTCGGGTGAGAGCCTAGGGTGATGAATTTGGTCACGGAGAGAAACGTTCTTTTTTTTCAATGCCCATTTTAAACTGTGTCTGACTGACAATAAAAGGATCTAGTAGAATGTTTCAGTCATTTCTCGTAAAAATCAAGTTATTAAATACGATATCATTTATGCGAAGTTATTCATGATTAATGCATTGTGCGATATTATACGTCGGTATTTCTAGTGAGGATTTTATTCCAGTTCTTTGTCGATGATAATTGTGGAGCTGGGAAACAGAGGTTAGTATTGCGAAACAGGTTGGACCTGTCATTGAAGCCGGGACACTGAAGCCCGAGGAGTGTTTTATATGAGTTGAGATGAGATGTGCGAATCAGGTTAGAGTCCTGTCATTGAAGCCGGGATATGATAACCCGAGGAATATTTTATAATGTTGAGAATGGAAAGAAATTCATAGAAATCCATAGCGGTATAATTGGCGACGCGTATAATTAGTGTGGGCATCTGGAAGCATATCTGTGCATTTTGTTGGTTAGAATATCGTATTTGTTTAATCATGTCGGCAGAGTTTAAAGGGAGCATTTTGAGAAGTCAGTCAGGTAGAACGAACCAGGTGGTTCCTGTAACTGCCAAGCGAGCATGGGGTGAGAGACCTAAGCGGACAGCGGGGATAATAACGGGAATAGGAGTGGAGTCGAGATTGTACTGCATTTCTTGGCCAGGGAAAACGTTAAAATGCTGGATTCAGTTGAAATTCATAGCCGGTAATGATCTGAGTATTGTGAAATACTGTAATTGAGGACGTAATGAACATTTGAAATCACGAACTTTGAGTATAAGGAACAGAGTAACCCAATTTCAAGGTTGTCCAAAATATAGAGCGATGGTCGTGATGATCGATTTGTCTGCGAGGGGTGTGCAAAATTCATAATGGTAATGACGAGATATGACATCGTAATTATATGGCGAGTTGTTTGGTTTGTACGTGGATTATTAGGATATCCAAGTGTTAATAACGGTTAGGATTAGATTAGATTTTTAAAGTGTGATATCACGATATGAGATATATAGCTGGACCTGAATGATGTAACAAATTCTTTTCCAGCCAGATAAACATCGCAATATTGAATTTACATCACAGCTGCGTAGAAAGTTGTGAAGAAACCAGAGTCCGCGGAGATAAAATTTACTGTTCTTTAACATTTCGATAAATCATTTAAATTTATTAAATTATTAAATTCAGTGAACCGCATTTTGAAATAACTTTAATCAAGCGAATAACTTGGAGATGCATTCTGGAAATTTTAATTTGTTGTCTGGGGAATATTAAAATAAAGTAAAGATTAAAGGGACATATCCGAAGGAAATGGATTTTACTGCCACAAAGTTTGTGAGCATTGCTATTGTTGTAATTATTGAACTTTGATTGATTGAGCAATGAATGTGCTGGGGATAGTAAAGTGGAACTTTGGTCATCAACCGATGTAACTTAATTGTGTTTAGCCTTCAGCTTAGAAATTTGGATGGTCAGGGGGTCATCAACCTCAGTGACTTAAATTAGGGCCATATGCCATTGTAGCATCATTTCCTTGCGGTCATCATCCACAATGACTTTAAAGTAACTTAGAAGATTAGATGTCGGTCCATGACATAGACGCAGGTCACATCGATTCAATTAAGGGTCCATGCCGTAGAACCACTGTGTGGCACACACCGATTGGACGGCCTTAATTATACTCAGAGTCCAGAGTTCGTGTTACGAGGGCTGGACCATAACGAATCACTATGATGGTACATGTGGTCTCACATGGAAGCCGAATTTAAGGATTTCCAGACTTTCCTTTCTTAAATGATTAATAATTGAGACAATGGTTTCTAGTAAGAATGCCCATCAGGCGATTGCGTTAAAGTCTCACACCAGTGTTCTGACATTTATGTAAATGATTGTGGTGTCCAGTGGACACAATTGACTATGACATCGTTGACATAGTAAATTACTTCATTTCCCTGAATAAATAGGAATCTTATAAATAGACCTTTCATTCCAGTAGATAGATTAGAATTAATGAACCCTACCTTTACCTCAGCAAGTGACGAAGAACCCGAAACGACCCAAGAGACAGATCTCATGAGCTTTGCTGATAGGTAAGGAAGGTAGGTATCCCTCAATAAGGACCTAAAGGGTTCAATATAAACATATTTCAGTGAAGTTAAAATCAATTTTTTAAATACTTCTCAATAAAGTCAGCGAAACCGCCTAGTTGGTTGCGTCTCTCTGTAAGAGTATTTTTGTGCATGTCATGTTGTTTCTAAAGGGTGTTTTAGCGTTTGGAAGTAGTGTCCATATCATAAATAACTAAAATTAGATAGAGTATATTACATATTTATATTATTTACAATTTGACTTTCAAGTTGTAGATGAAGTCTCTTACAGTTGGACCTGCTTCCGTGAAGTCAATGCAATTGCCTTCATATGAATGTGACGGACACTCATGCACAGTATGCCGAACAAGCTGCCTGGGAACAACGAAACTGCACTCTGGTGAGGGAACTTGTCCCCACTTGTGGAGAAGATCAGCACATCTGCCATGGTTTGTGCTAATCCTGTTTAGGGTTGATGAAGTTTTCCGGGGCAGATGGAAACCACTTAATTTTGTTGTGGTGTTTATAATGCCTTGGCAATGTCCTGGAAGCTTTTCAACAAATTATGTCTTCCAGGCTTGCAGGATATTGAAATTATTACCTACGAGATATCACACTCTCCTGATGGGTGGGTTCCGCGAATGTAATCTTCTGGCTTCAACAGCAATGATATCCTGGTGTACTGATACCTGATCGTTGGCATTTATCTTCTTATACTCCCGAACTAAGGCAAGTTTACGTCTGAGTTCTGCTGGTGGAATGTGACATAGTGCCGGTAACTAGAATGTAGGCCCTGATTTGACTATGCCAATCACAGTTCTCATTGCCTGATTGAACTGAGTGTCAAAAAGTTTCTTATAGCTGCTGTTGAGCCACACTGGAGAGCAGTACTCAGCTGCTGAGAAGACCAGACTGAGGGCGGTTGTGCGTAGTGTCAGCCGAAGAGCCTCACGTAGTGCCACACAACTCCTGAAGTATGTTATTTCTAGATTTCTAGTCCGGCTCCATAGCTAAATGGTTAGCGTGCTGGCCTTTGGTCACAGGGGCCCCGGGTTCAATTCCCGACGGGGTCGGGAATTTTAACCATCATTGGTTAATTTTGTTGGCACGGGGGCTGGGTGTATGTGTCGTCTTCATCATCAATTCATCTGCATCATGACGCACAGGTCGCCTACGGGAGTCAAATAAAAATACCTGCACCTGGCGAGCCGAACTTGTCCTGGGACACTCCCGGCACTAAAAGCCATACGCCATTACATTATTAGACTTCTAGATTTCAGTTTTCTGCAGTTTTCTTCAGGTGTTTCTTGAAAGACAGAGTTCTGTCTAAAATGCTCCCTAAATTGTTGGATTCATTGTTGTGGTTCAAACGGTTGTTATCCAAGTACACTTCTAATTCATGATTAGCTTATTGCATAGGTGGAAACATATCACTGTAGTTTTATTTGGGTTTAGCTGCAGCCCCGAATTTCAGAAATACTCATCAAGAGTGCCTAGCTCATTAGTTAAGGTCTGTTCTGTATTTTCGATCTATCTGTGTTGAGTAGCAATTGCCCAGTCATCCGCATACCAAAACTTTCCTGAGATGGTTGTATGCATGTCAGAGATGTAGAGGCTGAAGAGAAGTGGGGCTAAGACGAGCCTTGAGGTAAACCATTATCAGGTTTCTTCTGACAACTGATGGCGTTTCCCAAAAATACGTGGAATTTTTGGTTCGTTAACATGTTATGCACAAGTCTAACGATCCTTGTGCAACTTATGATACGGAGCAGTTTGTAGATCATGCAATGTCTCCAGACAGTGTCGTATGCAGAAGTTAGATCAATAAATGCAACTGATGTCTTAAGACCTTTCTGGAAGCCAGGTTCTATTTGTTTGGTCAGTGATGGTACTTGCTGTGTACAACTGCGATCTGGTCGAAATCCGGCCTGTTCTAGGGGCACGTGCTCAAGGATTTCAGAACTTATTCAGTAGTACTGAAACGCAAGGCTGAGTGGCTCAGACGGTTGGGGCACTTGCTTTCTGACCCCAACTTGACAGGTTCGATCCTGGCTCAGCCCGGTGGTATTTGAAGGTGCTCAAATACGTCAGCTTTGTGCCGGTAGATTTATTGGCACGTAAAATAATTTCTGCGGGACAACACTTCGGTACCTCGGCGTCTCCCAAATCCGTCAAACGTAGTTAGTGGGACGTAAACACAGTACCATTATTAATTCAAAGAGCAGAGATGTAACCGTTCATTTCTAAGCATCCAGATGTATTCACTGGAATTCAAACCACGGCCTTCTTGGTGACGGATGATGATAAACCATTAGTGATTTTTCACACATTAATGTCGCACATGAAACACACAGATAGTCGCCTGAAACACAATACGTGGCGCTACTATATTATTTGTGTATCAAGAAAGAAATTATGATGACAATTTGCGGTAGCAGACTCACAGTTACTCATTAAATGTTTTTGTCTTTGAGTTACCTAGCAAAGCTGGGTATTAGAGCTATTTTTAGTGAAGTTTAAAAGCGCCCCAGGTCAACCTCGTGTGTAGTTCGATTGTTGCTCATTCACGAACTGGCGGGTGGCCACAGATAACATTCAAGTGTGGGAACGATGTATTGATTGTACACAAGCTACTGTATTTTACCTTGACCTTACCTTCGCTTTCGCTGCCGGAATAACCAGGTCACAAACATTGGGCTCAGGAGAAGAGAAACTTTCTACAGGAGGAAGGAATAATTGAAATGAAATTCTCTTCCAAGCAAACCCCATAGTGCACTGTCCGTCAGCTTGGGATAGGACTGGCTGTTGTTAGCACACCGTTAATGCCATCTCACGATTTTTGGGTCGCTATCTTTTGTATTCCTACTTCTTTAAACATCCACATCCGTAGCTTAACAGCATTCTTAGTTGCAATCCTTGGGGATCCGGGTTCGATTCCAGGTACTGCCAGAAATTTAAGATTGGTCGGAGGGCCAAGTGTATGGTTGAAATGGTACATGGTACCGCCATTCGGGAAGTGCCAGAAAAGAGCTGCATGAAATTTATATGATATTCGGCTCCTTGGATGAATGGTTAGTGTAATGATTTTCTGTTCATGGAGCCCCGGGTTTGATTCCCGATTGCCTCAAAAATTGTTTATGTTCAAATGGTTAATTATCTTGGTTCGAGGACTGGCTGTTTGTACACATCACACACCACACACAAAACTGTGCTCCATCCCAATAACAAGCAGTTTCCGATGCACTGGAGATGGCACCCAGCCTCGTCGAAGGGTCTGCAACACGAAATTATCATGATTATAACTTTAAATGCCCTCAGGAGACTGAGTGAATTCATCTTCATATCTTGAAGCCTGAAATCAAATGTGAGCTTTCTTGTATATTAGTTTACAAGCCTAACAGCAAATCCCTTCATACACAGATAGATATAACATTTCCCTAATTATACATGGATGCGTACGCTTCAGACATGGTCGAAATTCATAATTACTGTAGTTACTTTGCTGAATAAAACAATGAAATGTAAGACAAGGAAGAACGTTTGTAATTCTACGTGACAGTTGATGTCGTGATCACAGCCAGAGTACCTGCAGCTTTACATGGAATCCGAATCACAGGGACGTGACTTTTCTTTTGAAAAATCCCATATGCATTGGCCGGAATTTACTCAGCGGACACATTGAGAAGAAGCCAGTAATTTTCGTCTATCACGCCGAGTTAAATCATAAAACATGATCTAGAAGAACCTCTGAATTCAGCAATTACCGAGCAAGTTGGCTATGCGGTTAGGGGCGCGCAGTCGTGAGCTTTTAATCGGGAGGTAGTAGGTTCGAACCCCACTGTCGGCAGCCCTGAAGATGGTTTTCCGTGGTTTCCCATTTTCACACCAGGCAAATACTGGGGCTGTACCTAATTAAGGTCACGGCTGCTTCCTTCCAACTCCTAGCCCTTTCCTATCCCATCGTAGCCATAAGACCTGTCTGTGTCGGTGCGACGTAAAGCAAGTTCCAAAGAAATCACAAATATGCACTGATATTAATTTATGTTTCTACTTTCCTTCTCCTGCTGGTTGTTCGTACGATCCTGAAGTCTTTCGGATAGTTGTATTAACTCACTGTGCTTCCTGATTGGTAACTTACTTCAGGTTATTGTCACTAACTCCTTATCACCTCCATCACTTCAATTCTCTGTCGGCCTTATCCCGCTGTCAGTTCAGTCCTAAGGCGTATCGGATTGGTTATGTTATGTATTTCACTTCATTATCACAGATTGTTTATTGTCCCCGTAAAGTTATACGAGGGTTGTTCAAATGAAAAGTTACGAAACGACAGTGCGGATATAATCAACGTCTTTATTTAAAAGCGCCAACGGCTGTAGCCGTGTTGAAACACCGGATCCAGGGAGAACTTCGAAGTTAAGCAACATTGGGCGTGGTCAAGATGTGGATGGGTTGCCACGCGCTGTTGGCGTGGGGTAAGGGAATGGAGGAGCGAAAAGGAACTGGCCACCCTACCGTACGTAAACTCCGGCTCAGGCACACCTCTGCGGAGGTTCGGTCCTGCCTTCGGGCAGAAAAAACCCTTACCTTACCTATTCAAAAGTAATCACCGTAGGCCTGAGCACAACTATCCCAGTGTTTCACGAGCAGAAGGATTCCCTGTTCCGAGAATTCCTGTGGCTGTAACAGAGGAGCCAGTCCTTCGCTGTGTTCTTCAGTTCGTCGTCCGAGTGGAAGCGCTTCCCTTTTAGAATGTTTTTTTTTTAACGGACTAAACAGATGGAAGTCGCAGGGCGACATATCCTGGCTGTAGGGCGGATGCTCAAGCTGCCTCCACTTGAACTTGGCCAGTACATTTTGTGTGACCTTGGAGACGTGTGGACGAGCGTTATCGTGGAGTAGAATCACGCCCTCCGTTAGCAGCCCAGGCCGTTGGTCTTGATAGACTTGCGTAGGCTACGGAGTGTCTCACAGTACATGTCACTGTTAATGCTTTCTCCGTACTGATGAAATTCCTGCACAATTATTGAAACTAGAACCACCATCAGTGCTGAAAATGTTATGCCAATTAATGTTAAAAACCTATGAATGGCCAAGGGAATGGAAACAATTAGTGTTTATATCCATTCCAAAGAAAGAAGACCATAGAGACTGCTCCACCTATCGTACAATTGCTCTTATACCACATGCCAGTAAAATTCTCCTGAAAATCATATATAGAAATTTCTGCCAACAGTTATTGACAGGGAAATCCCGGAAGTACAAGCTGGTTTCTGAAAATGCTGAGATACGAGAGACCATATTACAAATCTTCGGTGGAAAATGGAGAAAGCCAGAGAGTATCAGAAAAGTCGTTAAATATGCTTCGTTGATTACTCAAAAGCCTTCGATGTAATTGAACATGACAAGCTAATGTGCTGTTTGAAGGAAATGGGAACAACAGCACACCTGATCAGATTAATCAGTTCGATTTGCGCCAAACAAGAAGCAACCGTTAGAACACCATATGGGGGTACGGATTCGTTCAACATGCGAAAAGGAACCGTCAAGTTTGTATCTTATCACCTTCAATTTTTAATATGTTCACAGATGATGTAATGATGACGGCTGATCTGGATGAGTCTAGGATTGGTGTGAACATTGGTGGCAGAAATATTACCCTCAGATATGCTGATGATACCACCCTTTTGGCAGAAATTAAAAATTACCATTATTTGGCACATAAGGTGAGGGACGAAAGCGAAAAGGCTAGGTTCTTTTTTTTTAACATCAAGAAGACAAAGATCTTGGTGACAGCACAAAATCCGGTTGTTCAGATTAAAATTAACAACGAGGAAATTTACCTAATTAATTATTTTATCTTCTTTGGCTTTAAGGGCCGATGACCTTCGGTGTTAGGCCCCTTAAAACAACAAGCATCATCATCAAGCTTCGGCTTTAAAATTGATCGAGAAGGCGATTGCTCCCCTGAGATCAAACGGCGGCTGACACTTGGAAGGAACGCAATTATCAACGTGACTAAAGTCTGGAAAAGCAGAGGCATCAGTAAAACAACTAAATGCAGACCGGTCAGCGCCATAGTCTTTCCCATTGGTACCTACGGTTGCGAAACATGGCACTAAAGAAAGTTGACAGGAGAAGGAAGGATGATTTTGAGCTTTGATGTTGGCAACGTATGCTGAGAATACCATGGACAACCAGAATCAGTAATAGGAGCATTTAAACTACCTGAAGCCAAAAGTCTCCCTTGAAGGCATGGTAAAGAGACGAAGGCTGTCCTATTTTGGCCACATAATGAGAAGCACTTACCTGGAAAAGGATGCCATGCTAGGAATAATGGGTGGTAAAGAACAGGACGGCCAAGACTGCGTTGGTTAGATGACATTAAAGGTGGCACCAGTTTGTCTATTGCCAAACTAAAGGAAGCTGTCAGACGGAGAGTTGAATGGCGACACATGATCCATGGGATAATCGTGAGTCATATTCGACTGAACGGAAGGAAGGAAGGAAGGAAGGAAGGAAGGAAGGAAGGAAGGAAGGAAGGAAGGAAGGTGTTTATTTTTAAACAATTATCGATGCAGTGAACGTACTACTTCTTTTTGATCTTTTATCCAATTTCTTGGAGTCTGTACTGTATATAGACCCTACATTACTGGAAATATTTAGTGCATCACCTACAAATATTTAAGGTTTACTCTCGATATGCAGTCTTAATATACCAATGTTTGAACATTTAATAGTGTTTTAGTACGTAAGTATACCCTGAGTTTGTCTAAATGTAAATATTTGACCGCCCTACAAATATTTCTGATAAAAGGTAGAAGTAAACATTTACTATATTACAGAGAGGAACACTTTATATCTTTCAACTTATTAATTATCATGTTATTTTTAAGTAAAATTGTTTAATTAATCGGAGAATTCTTCACACACTTTAAAAAAAGTGTTATTCGTTGTTAATACGGCTTGATCAATATTTTGTGTTGCCACCTTTCGCTTTTATCATGTCATCACATCGCTTGGGCATCGAAAGTACCAAATTTGTGATTTGGTCAGCTGAAATCTCGTGGAGCCATACTCTACGGATGGCTTCTACCAACTCGTTTTTATTTCTTGGCTTCTTCTGTGCCACAGCATTGCCAATCATTTTCCAGCAGTTCTCAATGGGGTTGAGATCTTGGCTGCTTCCTGGCCATGTGAGGGTAGAAATTCCTTGATCTTCTAGGAAACATTTAACCTATGGCGGAAATGGTGGTTTGTTTTAGAATTGTTTAGATTAAAACAAATTAGGTGATCCAGAGAATATTAAGCGATGAACTTACCTTCTTGGCCCTGTGGCATCGTGCAGAATCATCTTGGAATATGCAGTTTTCTGCTGATGCAAACTGCGCCACTGGAAACCACCATACCAGAAGCCTCCTCCCACTCCCGTTTCAACTCCACCGAAGTCATCCATCAGTTTTTCAGAGATATTCGCTTCAAAATCTTTCACTGGCAGCAGTAGAAGACCTTTTCCTGCCTCTCCCTTTTACACTTTCCCAAGCTCCCAGTTTTACTGTGTTTAGTCAATAACCTTGACACAGGAGATTGATTAAATAGTAACCTTGAAGCGATATGACTTGTAGAAAACCCTTCTGAAGCTAACGCAATAATTACAATCTTCTTGCGAGGAGTTAATTAAATTCTTTTGCCTATTTTATGCAGCGATTGTCAAACGACACTTGGAAACTAAAGTAGACTGAGACAACTGTTGAGCCATTAGCATCACAACAATGGCATCTGTTTACCAGTGTTGTGGCGCACAAAAATACATAATCGTTTAAATGTAAAACAACAATTAAATAATTATCTCATTGTTGAGATTTATCAAATTTATTTATTTATTTATTTATTTATTTATTTATTTATTTATTTATTTATTTATTTATTTATTTATTTATTTATTTGTCCAGCTTTTCTTGGTGAGGTTTAAGGTAAGAAGTCTTCTCTTAAACTAAACCATTATTTACAGTGATCCTTCGGCAAATCAAATTACTTTCGAAGTGGTTTTTTTTTTTTGCTACTTGTTTAAAGTGCAATGAAAACTTTCCAGTCTGTCAAACACACAGCAATTACAATATAAAATGATAACACTATAAACATACCTGTCAAAATACACACTAATATACAAAGAATGACATGTTTCGTTCTAAAAGAACATCCTCAGATTCTATCAAATCACTTGTTTACGTTGTGTAAACTTGTCAATGATAGAGAGTTTAGTGATAACATGCACCAGTAATGACAAAAATAAAATAAATATACAAGTATTAATAATGGAAAACTTACGTAGTTATCTAGACTGCCGATGCTCCGTTGTCACCAAAAACTATTTCAAGACTCAGTCGAACGAAACATGTCATTCTTTGTATAATAGTGTGTATTTTTACAGGTATGTTTATAGTGTTATAATTTTATATTGTAATTGCTGTGTGTTTGACAGACTGGAAAGTTTTTATTGCATTTAACTAAGTCGACACTGAAAAATATGGCTTCATTCTAAAAAAAAAAAAAAAAAAAAAAAAACTTGTTTAAAGTCTCACTAACACACCGAACGTTTCCGGCGATGGAAAGTGGTATTTTAAAGGTGAGTCTGAGAGTATGTGGGAAGCAGTGACAATGCCTGCTTAAACTTATTTCTGAAACTTCAACATGAAAATTGCATGCATAATAAATTGAAAGTCGATGGAAGTGTGTAGGTCAGCAATAAATTTCGCCTCCTCGGATGCGATTGGCATAGTGAACAATAAGAACCTGAGATAAGGGTTAAAACATTAAGTGTACGACGTATCCTTAAGAATGAAATATTTGCCCTAAACGGCCCTGAAGTGATCTCTACTAGAGACAGATTAACCTCAAAACAAAAGCTGTAAACACTATAGGCACTCTACCATGATATCGAGGGCCATGTACCAAATTACTTATAAGTTCTAGAAAAGCTGCTGCTTAAAACCTAGATGGTGTGTCACCGCACCTATGGCTTTAAGGTAAAGCCCCAGCATCTGCAGTGTATGAAAATGAGAAGTCACGGAAAACCATGTTCAGAGCTGCCGACGCTTGGGTTCGAACCCACTATCTCCCGAATGTGAGCTTATAGCCACATGGCCCCTAGCTCGCACTCAACTCGCTCTGTCGCCGAAAATTGAACGCCGTACAGCACTTGGAGCATTTTGAGCAGGTGTGGTAATTGTCGTCCGTTGATTTGAGTAACAACTTTGCAACAAAGTTTAAGGCAGGTGTGTTTTCTTTAATGTGTGGACGCAATTTAGGTCCTCTATTGTGTTTAGTTTATTTATGAGCAATACGTAGTTCGTGATCACGCACATTTTATGGAATACTTTTCGTGTGAGTGTTCTTTGTAGCACTGATATACAGCTGCTAGAACAATACGGACGTCGTGTGCAAACAATTCAGTTGAGTAATGTTTGGTGTACGTCAGAAATCCGACTTCCTCTAACGAAGTCACACTGCTGAGTCATAGAACAGTAATTGTTTTTCTGTGTTCTGTCAAATGTATTGCCATTAGTTCCGTTAAAGTGTAGAAATTAGGCCTACATCATTACAGAATTCGTGAGCAGGGGTATGCTGGATGAATGATACTACAATAATTATTAATAAACGCATTACAATTGAGATATATTTCGATGCTACTACCACCACCATATTAGTTTCCGAAGACTTAAGCATTGTTAGCAATACCGGAAAGTGATTAGCAAAGGTGTTCAATCGTCAGAATATCTCTTCGAAATGCAACATGAATATATCAGATGCATCAGCTGAAAAATCAGAGAGAGAGAGAGAGAGAGAGATAGGAAAACTATTCTCTTATATTCGAATTATATTTCTATACTGTGAAAGTGAAATTGCCGAATGATGTATTTCGTTGAATCTTAACTAACCCGGAACCGATAAACTTGATGGGGAAGTTAATCAAATTTTAATATTCCATTGGGAAGCTGTCGATTACTTTTATGGAACGGAATTACTCAAAGTTGATTACTATTCAAATGAGCGTTACCGGAGGAACTTTTATATTCAACTTTATGGTCAAGCACACTAAAACGCACGATAGGAGTGGAAAGAAAAAGTTGAGTGGATCCACACACAGCATCCAGTCCAACCCTGGATCGAAGCAATAATTACTTTAATTTTATTATAGTTACGCATACAAACTCTACTACTACTACTACTACTACTACTACTACTACTACTACTACACATGTCACTGACGAGTTAAACATTCACCTGAAGCTGATGATCATACGTAAATTCTTTTAGCTTTATAACATGCAAAATGTATCTTACCAAATGATGAACAGATTCAGTATTTTCGTATGGACCGTGATTTCACTTACTAGTGGTGTAAATCTGGCAGAGAAATATGACGTAACACTTACCTGAAAAACAGAGAAAAGATGGCATTAGTGTATTTGTTATATACATTGTAAATAAAATTTATTTTACCAGCTTGTAGCAGTTGAACACAGAGTGGCAACAACAAATATGATGGACCACTCTAAGCAAGTAAGAAAGATAGAAAGGTCTTAAAAGAATGAACAGTTCAGATCATTTGCAGAAAAATCATTTTCACATAAAAATACTAAAGTCATTCCCATGTGCTACATTTCATAAGAACTTGAAAACTATTATGATAGCAGTAATAATTTTTAAAAGCTAAGGTTAATAGATGTATCCTGCATGTATGACATAGAGTATAAGGTCCGCGAGTTTTCGCGACATTTTGGGTCAGTCGGAAAATCTTCTGGTACGAATTGATTTTGTCATATTCTTAGTGCAATTCATATCACCCACAACTCCTTTCTAATCGCAAGTCACGCCTCATGTCCGATCTGATTTTGAAGGTGCAGGCGTAGTGCTTTCTAAGAGAGGTTTCTGCGTCTCCTAGTATGGAAATAATTTCTACTAATAAGGGTGACTCGTGAGCAATTCCTTGGAAAGGTACATATATAGAAAACAGGAGTTTAAAAAAAAGCATTCTGATGAAAATGTATTGGAAGTTGACGTAATTGAAAGTTCTCACATCCTCTGCAGACTACCTAAAATGTTCCCTTAAATCTGATGATGATGATGATGTTGAAGAAGAAGAAGAAGAAGAAGAAGAAGAAGAAAACTCGGAAAGAAAATTATGATCTATCTTTTCGATGTATTTAAGATCAGCTGTTTGTATGCTTCCATATTAAAGTTCCCAGAACTTGGAAAATGTGTGATGGTATCAGCACGTTTACCACAGGGTTCTACTGAAATTGTGTAATGTTACAATGCGTTCGAAAGAAAAGATGGTGTAAGTTGAACAAATATTTAAAGTGGTTGGAATGTGACAATACGGACATTCACTTAAAGTTCAGAACTACCGACCACAGTGGAACAGTCTGCCATTTGTCGTCTTTGGCATTCGGCATGTGGGTGGGTGTTAATTATTAAATATATTATGACGCTCTCGAATGAAAACATTGCATTTTTGACTTGAGATGGGAAGCTACTGAGCTGGAGAGTTATTGTTAATTCCAGTGATCAAACGCATTGAGTTATTCGGTTCGTTTTGTCCCTAAGCCATTCCTACCTGCCATCCCTCTAGAGCAATTGCTCACAACTTCGTGAGCACAATTAACCCATTTCCTCCTGATCACTAACTAACGAGCGCCTCTGAATTCCTGTGTTTGCAGCACTGAGTCATATGCGCTCACCATTACGTCATTTGATTCTTCACGTTGTAGGAAGATGGGTAGGTTTATAACTCGAAGATTTCTTCTTCTTATGTCACTTTTCCCAGACCTGTGAGGTCGCGGGTGCGAACTGTGTCGCACATATGGATTTGGCCCTGTTTTACGGCCGGATGCCTTTCTTGACACCAGCCCTACATGGAGGGATGTAATCACTATTGCGTGTTTCTGTGGTGGTTGGTAGTGACGTGTGTTGTCTGAATATGAAGAGGAAAGTATTGAAAAAAAAAACAAACATTACACGCAGTCCCCGAGACAGAAGAATTAATCAGACGCGATTAAATCCCCATACCGGCCGGGAATCGAACCCGACATCCTCTGAACCGAAGGCCTCAAAACTGACCATTCAACCAAGAAGTCGGACTGATAACTCGAAGATTTACCTGTACAGTATTCACCTGAGATTGCATAATGGGTTAATATATGTAAAGAATAAGTCCAGCAGATTCTCAGGCTCTAGGTTCGGATTTACAGAATGTGGAAATGGAATAGTCCGAAACTAACTCGAAAGAGTCAAGATCAGGTATCACAAACTTTAATTACTAAACAAATAAGTAATTATAAGTTTCCTGCTGTGTAGTTCTTTCACAGGTACTACCCCCGTGGTCTAGGGGTAGCGAGCTTGCCTTTTTCTCGGAGGCCCTTGGTTCGATTCCGAGCCAGTCAAAGAATTTTAAGTCTGGACTGAGGACTGGAAGGGGGTTCATTCAGCCTCGTGAACTCCACTGCGGAGCTATTTGATATGATATATATATTCGAACTCATCATCTCCTGAATGCAAGCTCACAGCTATGCGGTGTGTTTTTAAAATGAATTAATAAATAATCAAAAGTATATATAATCGGCATATTATAAAGTAGGATTGCTAATAATGTAAAAATAAACATATAGGCCTAACTACAAAGGAAATGAATAACCAAACTAACCCATCGAACCCATTGAGGCGCTTGGCTTGCCAAGAAGACTGCTGCCTTGCCATAAAGCCTGCAGATATTGGAGTAGCACTTCGTCAGCATTACGAAATTCACAGTCGTAAATTGAGGTGGGGGTGGAGGTTTAACGGCTTCTTCCTCGTGTTCTGAAAACAGTCAGTTTCAAATAAGACTGACTTACTTTAAATTTCATTTTGAATATTTTATGCCATAACAGCTTTTTTGATAGAGCCGACCCTGACTTACGTAATTGCGAATAGCCTATGATATGGTACCACTGTCGGTTTTCAACTTGCGATCTTGGGATCCGGGGATCGACACTCTACCACTAATCCCATTGCATCATTCTAATTGTTAATTGACGTGTGCTCGTCTCTTATGTTACCATTCACCTCCAATAGATGGCATCACTGCTGCCAATGAATGTCCAGTTTCTCGATATAAAATATATATTGAACATCTCCCTTGGAAAATTATTTCACTCCGTAACTCCTCTTCCTGTAAACGAATATCTGTCCCAACTTGTCCTCTTGATTTCCAATTTTGTCTTCGTATTATTATCTTTCCTATTTTTACAAGCATCAAACTAACTTTTTCGTCTACTAATGTCATTCCACGCCATCTCTCTACTGACATCTCAGAACATACCACTTAGTCGAGCAACAACTACCTAGTCTCCTTACTCCCAAGTCTTCCCAACTCAAAGTTTGCAACAGTTTAGTAACGCTATCTTTTGTCGGAAATCACCCACAAGAAATTGAGCTGCTTTTCTTTGGACTTTTTACAGTTTTCTAATCAAGTAATCCTAATGCGGTAGCATAAACTGGAACCATATTCTAATTATTATTATTATTATTATTATTATTATTATTATTATTATTGCTATTTACCAGAACGTGAAATACTATTGCGAAATAAGTTTTTGACCCCTCAACGTCTCTTACAAAAGTAAAAATAGTTAGTCTGACGTAAAACCGATAACATGATCATGATTTACCAAAGGAGTAAATTACCATTACCGACAATGTAGTTAAAATCTTCCTTGACCTCCTTTTGATAAAACTGCTGTTACTAATAGGAAACAAATACTTCCTCATCGCAATGTAACAGATACAGCTGTTGACGACGACAGCTCAGTTTTCAGAGAGAAGGGAAACTTATAACATTGCATCCAACAGCGCTCATTAACGTTAATCAGTTTTCTGCTTCCATATTACTCTTATCTCGTGTTTGCTCGCAAGGCCATAGGGAGCAGACCCCATTAGGTGATTATTCCTATAGAAAGGTTATTTAGGTCTCTCTAGAGCAATAGTTATCAACGATTAGGCCACGGAGTGTCGCGGGAGTATTTAGTAATATATAAATAATGTTCAATATTATTTACATAGAGGTTTTATTGAGAATGGCCAGGGAAGACCAGATTCTGGGCTGTCGACGGTGGGATTCGAACTCATCATCTCCTGAATGCAAGCTCACAGCTACGCAACCCTAGACGCATGGCGAACTCGCTCGGTGCGTCATATGTTTCCATAATATAGCCATAAAATGATTTGCTATTTAATACTGATAGCATATTTTTCAGTTCAGGGGTACTCAATTAGACCAGGGATTACTGATTTATAAACATCGGATATGAATGCGAATGCATATTTTATTTGCCGGTATGTAGACTCCCAAAACCGACAAGGAAGAGCGTTTGAAAGTGAAACTGGACGAATTATTAAGTTTAATAGTGCATATCTTATGTGAATATTCGCACATATTTGAGGTTATTGCATACGTTTCAAATTCCGGATTTGTTGTGCATGTTTTCGACTTTTATTTATGAATATTTTAACATGTTTTACAAACAGTCTTCAAGAAAATGTAAAGTAATTAATGCCGTGAATTCTTGCGGAATGACTGGTCTTGTTCTGAATTAACAAACAGCTGTGGTAAGATTTCTAAGATTTCGTGCCGCCCCCGTGGTGTAGGGGTAGCGTGTCGGCCTCTTACCCGGAGGCCCCGGGTTCGATTCCCGGCCAGGTCAGGGATTTTTACCTGGACCTGAGGGCTGGTTCGAGGTCCACTCAGCCTACGTGATTAGAATTGAGGAGCTACCTCACGGTGAGATAGCGGCCCCGGTCTAGGAAGCCAAGAATAACGGCCGAGAGGATTCGTCGTGCTCACCACACGACACCTCGTAATCTGCAGGCCCTCGGGCAGAGCAGCGGTCGCTTGGTAGGCCAAGGTCCTTCAAGGGCTGTAGTGTCATGGGGTTTGGTTTGGTGGTAAGATTTCTAGTAAAAATAAAGACGGAAACACAGCATGCGTTCCCGAATTCAAATACTGGCCTGTCACATCCGTGGATGTAGAGAGATCATTCTCCGCATTGAAGATAATTTTAACAGACAAACGTCACAGATTTATACCAGAAAACTTGGAAAAGATTGTTGTAGTGAACTGCAAAGCAAATTATGGTCAGGAAAAATTGAATTCCAGTGTGAAATGAAAGAGAAATGTCTATTGAATTGTGTTTCTTCAGGTTTATGTTTTTTACTCGGTTTTATTACAGCTTTACTGATTAAGATTTATCATGTGTATTGACTAACATACAGGGTCTTATCTAGAAGACGTTTGCATATCAATGAGCACTGGTAGATTGATGCAGCTCACAAACTATGTTTGTACTAGTGGAACAGCAACAGTTGTAATAGTGTGATATTTTGTTTTTCATTCAGTTCTTTATTCATGATCATCATTTTATGTATTGGTGTGGGTGAATTGCGTGAGCCTAGTAAAGAAATCTTACATTTGCATTTCGTAACAGAGTTTTTCTACAAAAAGTTTTACATCGCATAGACACAGATAGGTCTTATGACGACGATGGGATAGGAAAGGGCTAGGAGTGGGAAGGAAGCGACAGTGGCCGTATTTAAGGCACATTTTCTTGTTGTGAAAATGGGCAACCATGGAAAACCATCTTCAAGGCTTCCGACAGTGGGGTTGGAACCCACTCTCTCCTGGATGCAAGCTCACAGCTGCGCGCCCCTAACCGCGCGGCCAACTCGTCCGGTCACAAAAGAGCATACACGTAAGTGCATATTTTTCCACGTTTTGCAGCACAGTTTCATGCTTATATTGGTGATTTATGCAGGATATAAATCCGATCTCTACTGATCTAGCATCATGAGCTAAATTTACTAGTTGAGGATGACTAGTTCCTTTAAATTCCTCCGCAAGCCAAAGCATATCCACAGTCAGTTTTACCTTAAATTGTGGAAAAATGTCGAAAGTTGAAAATTATCAGGTTCTGGTCATAAAAATTATCCTTCCGAAGTCTTTAAGTGGAAGAGATTCGGCAACTCATTACGTTTACATAAAAATTACATAGTGTAGTTAGAATCAGTCCGGTTCCTTGGCTAAACGGTCAACGCCTTCGATTCAGAAGGTCCCAGGTTCGATTCCGAGGTGGGAATTTTAGCCACTCCTGGTTAAGTCCTTCTCCGGTGGCTGGGGTAGTTCCGACTTAATTCCAAACTCGCTGTTTCAGATCACACGTAATCTTTGCTGTTCCAAGGAAATGATTACACTGTCAGTAACATAAAACAAGATGTACGACTTCCCACAACTTCAGTCACTTCGGAGACTGGTGTCTGTATTTGTCCCAATACACACCTCTTATATAAACGCAACACATCACACAGCCAACCACCACAGAAACACGCAATACTGAAGTACATCCCTACACATTAGCTTTGGCATTACGAAAGGCATCCAGTCATAAAACAGAGGAAGTTTACATGCACGATACAGTTCACATCCACGACCCCACCAGTGTATGAGAAAAGCGACGAAATAAATAATAATAATAATAATAATAATAATAATAATAATAATAATAATAATAATAATTATAATAATAATTTTACCAGTGTCCAGTATTCGGGAGGTAGTAGGTTCGAATCCCACTGTCGGCAGCCCTGAAGATGGTTTTCAGTGGTTTCCCATTTTCACACCAGGCAAATGCTGGGGCTGTACCTTAATTAAGGCCACGGCCGCTTCCTTCCCAGTCCTAGCCCTTCCCCGTCCCATCGTCGCCAAAAGACATATCTGTGTCGGTGCGACGTAAAGCCAATAGCAAAAAAAAAAAAAAAAAAAAAAAATTGTACCGGGCGGTACACCTCTATGACGCAAGTTCAAATCTTGCGCCAATTGAAACTCCTCTACAGGAGAAACTCTGAACTTTAAAAACGGAATCAACTCTACTGTTTATCAGAAGATGTCACTGGGTGTTTTTGATTTGCTTTTGTTGATCAAGAAGTGTGGACATTCTCTAAGAGGTGTCTCTACTAAAAAACTATGATAATGCACTCTGGTGCGAAGGAATGAACTTTCGTGGAGAAATTTTGTATTCATAAGTTTTGTCTTTACTAAATTTTGTTCTTTCATTTGGGGGTTGGCAATATTAAGCTTTCTTTCCGCCTGTTTTGAATTTATACAATCCTAAATTTCTGTAATTAATTTCCCACCAATAAGGTGTTTCGTCATCGATTTATGTGTAACTTTTGCTGTTAGCCAATAAACGTTTGTGGGCGGGTCTTAATCATTCATGAAAGGTCTCGAATTATCCGCGAGGGTATAAAAACTGCTGATTTTCTTGTCTCCGCGCCACTTCAATAACATCTAGCTTAGCGTGTGGATATGTAGCAGGGGGCGGGAAGCGCCTATTTCTTCGGGCAACAGATCTTCAACAAGGTAATGGCCATTTAACATCTTTTCTTGCTAGCTCAGCAGTTTAACTCGCGGGGAAGGTTAGAAACCTTTAATATGTAACCCATCTCTTTAACATGCAAAGTCCTTTTCAGTCTATGTAAAAACTACAAATTTCTTCAACTGTAAATCGGGGATAGAGAGTGCTTTACCGTGTCGAGCTCCCCTTCATTTTTAAATTTGAAGTGACTATGTTCTCGTAACCGTTTTTCTCTTCCTTCTTAATGTGTTAAATTTATTTTGTATACTAGTCACCTCCATAGATTGGGATTAGCCCCTGTGTAATCGGCCTAGTGCCTCTTAGGTTTTAAAATGTGGATTTAGGAGAGTTAACTCACGCCTCCATTCCTTTTGCATTTAGGGCCATTTAAAGTAACCTATTATTTTTCATTTTAGGCCCAGTAGAGTGGGCACAAGTTACCCCTGGTTATTTATAAGTGTGCCTTGAGGGCAGTTTGTAGTAAAGTCCGTTTATGGCCTCTTAATAGGCTTGAAAGATTGAGAGCGGGTCAGCTCTTTCTGGTATTTTGAAAGATGCCTCGGGGAGGCGTGACATTTTGATTGCTGGGAGCTAGTGCTCCATGTAATTAGGGGCGTTCTGCCCTTTGGTATTTTGTGGTTGTGAGCTGAGAGCTCAAGGATTGACGAATTTGGGCTCGTAGCCCAGAATTTGAAAAGACCCCTTCACTTGTGCTTTCTTTTGTAAAGTTGCATTGTACCTGATTTTCTTTGTTATTTCACCTAGTGAAAATTGTTAAATGTTGTTATCTGTTGAAAATATAACCTTTATTTAAATTTTAAATTCATCTTTAAGACTTGTAGTTAGACCCATTCCAGCCCGCACCTTCTTTCACCTCTGCCTTCCACGGATAACTCCGTAACAATAATAATAATAATAATAATAATAATAATAATAAAGTGAAAGTGTAGTAACAATTACATAGACTTCTACAGAAAACACAAAAGAACAGGTTATATTATTATTATTATTATTATTATTATTATTATTATTATTATTATTATTATTATTATTATTCGCAAATTCAAGAAACGTTAAAAGTTTTGCTTTCTAGTGTTACCTAGCTAAGTAAATTTAAGTTGTAGGCGCTACCCCGGATGGGTATCTAACATGCAAACTACGACCATTTTATTCCCAAACCAACCCGCAATCAATAATGATATGTTCACGTATGGATTCCAGAAGTAGAAAATGTAAAACGGTACCCTCTAAATGACTTTGTATTTGAACTAAAGCAAATTCTAGGATGTATTCTTTTCCTCAGAAGCTTGGTTACCAGTCCAATCCATCTTCCTTCATGTCTTCATATGATCCACGGTTCGTCATAGTGGGAGAGGCCACCTGCGCAATAGATTGATTACTTCCTCCAGTTGTGTTCTACCACACAGCTGGGAACAGGGCTCCTGAGAGGAATTCAGAAAATTGACAACCTACCAAGTGAAAACTCCACCACCACCACCACCACCACCACCACCACCACCACCACCACCACCACCACCACCACTATTATCACTGGGCAACCATGCAAAAACTCATAATTATCTGGGTTCGGCATTAAGTGTGTAAGTTCCGTTTTACGACCGGATGGCCTTCTTGGCGCCAATCCTCTGAGAAGGGATGTATTCACTATTGCCTCTTTCTGTGGTAGTTCGTAGTGTGATGTGTTGTTTGTAAATCAAGATTTGTACTAAGACAATTACAAACATCCAGCCTCCAAACGCGGTGAAATTCCCGACCCGTACGTGAATAGAATCTGGGGCCTTACACTAACAAAAGGCCACTAAGCCGACCAATCAGCCAAGGAACTGGACAGCCCCACTATCGCTGTCACTATTCAGTTTTTAGAAATGCTATTCGTTCGGGGCGTCGACCTATAGAGACCTTTTGCTCCTACTTGCACCATATGGTATGAACCTACGTGTACCTGGAATGGAGGAAGTGTAGAATGTGAGGAAAGGAACGTTAAGGACGACACAAACAGGGATATTAATCATTTACAATGAAAAACCCCTGACCCGGCCGGGAATCGAACCCGGGACCGCCGGGTGACAGGCGGACGCGTTGCCCCATACACCGCAGGACCGGGTCGGACAACTATTCACTTAAAGAACCTCCTACCGGGCGAGTTGGCCGTGCGCGTAGAGGCGCGCGGCTGTGAGCTTGCATCCGGGAGATAGTAGGTTCGAATCCCACTATCGGCAGCCCTGAAGATGGTTTTCCGTGGTTTCCCATTTTCACACCAGGCAAATGCTGGGGCTGTACCTTAATTAAGGCCACGGCCGCTTCCTTCCAAGTCCTAGGCCTTTCCTATCCCATTGTCGCCATAAGACCTATCTGTGTCGGTGCGACGTAAAGCCCCTAGCAAAAAAAAAAAAAATCTCCTGCAGTCGGAATTCCAACGAAGAGCGGCGCAGGCTAGGTCTACTGGCTATAAAACAGGAAGGGGCATCTCCGACATTATTCTAAAGCCGTGTATACTGTAGTTCTCCCGTAGCTGGGGTAGTTCTGACTCTTTATTCCGAATTCGCTGCTTCTGATGACACGGAATCTTTGCTCCTCCAAGGAAATGATTACATTGTCAGTGACATTAAGCACGATGTGCTACTTCCCACAGCTTAGAGAAGGTTTTTCTTCTTATCAAACTTTAGCCTTTAGACTATCTTCAGACTATGGGAATTTTATGGAGTTTATCTAGGACTCGACAGTGTGACTAATAGACCAGAAATATTGCGTCAATTCTGACAATTTAATTTCAGGTTTGACAACTTCAATTAATTAATAAAGTGCTTACTTCCTCATCGGTCCATCAGACTTGGAAAGAAAGAAAGAAAGAAAGAAAGAAAGAAAGAAAGAAAGAAAGAAAGAAAGAAAGAAAGAAACGAAAAATTCATTTAAAAGGAAATACGATTGGCTATTCAGTATTATCTGGTTACTGCAGAGATAAGCACTGCCAACATATATAGTAGATGGATGACTCACATGGGGAAACTACATTATATTGACAAAGTTCCTTATAGCGGCTCGTTATATGGGCTCCTGCAGTCGGAATTCCAACGAACAGCGGTGCAGGCTGGGTCTACTGGCTATAAAATAGGAAGGGGCATCTCCAACATTATTCTAAACCGTGTATACTGTAGTTCACCTTCTGATTAGACAAGAACTACCTAATCCAGTTACAGCAATCTCAAATGCCACCAGAAAGCATAAAGTCCAAACGTGACAGTCCAGGGCAGATGCCATAACAGCAGCAGATTCAGCGAGTAGAGACAAAGGGTAACAATGTTGCCTCTGTTACAAATGTGTCTAATCAATAAATGCAATCATAGGATAAAGAGAATAAAGGACAACAGCTAATATTTAGCATATTTAACCATATGCTGTTTTAATAATAATAATAATAATAATAATAATAATAATAATAATAATAATAATAATAATAGGACAATTGTATGTATGTATGTTGGGTATTCAGCCCAAAGGCTGGTTGGATCCTCAACAGGTTCACCATTAGATGTCATAGATGGCCTAGGTGTCACTGAAGAGGCGTACTAGGGAAATTAGGAGTGAGGTAGTTTCCCGTTGCTTTCCTCACTGAGCCAGAAGTTGCTTTTTCACATCAGTCTGCCAAGCCCACTGAAATGCGTGCACCATCCGACCCTATGAGCGACATTTTCACACCATTCATAACAGGGACTGGCTGCTTAAGGAATGGCGTTACTGGCGTCACTCATACCTCAGTCACTTTCATATTGTCAAAGCCAAGGATAAGACTGAGACAGGTCAATGAAAGCAACAATTTTATTCTAGCCCGTACCAGAAGACATAGTGCACTGTAAACACTACATCTTGCCAGCAAAGTCCTAAAAGGACAATTTTTGTCATAAGTGCATTTATTCTATTATCCACGCAGAACCACCCTCCCACTCACTGCCTCCTTACAGCTAGTGTAAGACATATCGACGGCCTACTTCTAATACCACGTTGTTCTTCCTACCTATTATTCTCCTTAAGACTGGTCACGTCTCCCAGCCACATAGGGATATGCAGTCCATCACAACAATTTTCGTTCTGTTCATTTTCCTATTCTAATGTGTAAAAGAAAATGAACTTTACCGTACCGTATTGTAGGAATGTCTTATGACGTATTTACGTACTCTACTGAGTAATGTTTTAAGGTTCATTTTCATTTACACATCAGCACAGGAAAATTAATACAACGAAAATTATTCAGATGGACTGCATAATCAGATGTGGCTGGGAGGGTAATTGATAGGAACAGCACTGTCAGATACGTGGTATTAGAACTACGCCATCGATGTTCTAAAGTCGTGTATAATGCAGCTTGGGGCACGCACAGTTATGGACACAGGCTTGTGGCAAAATGAGAGGAAAGTTACCAGCGGCCCTTTTTGGGAAAGCTGACCTGATCGACTGATCACTAATAGTTTGAGTACAGTAAAATCTGCTCTACGTCACAAGTATTTACAGCGGCTCACTAAACAATATTTGCAGCCAGTCATATTATCGTTTGTCACTTAGGACTAAACGCTGACATACATAACAGTTTTTAATAAAAATACATGTATGGTATATACTTCAGAACCCTGCTACGCGGCCACGTTTCAATTGCGATTTGTTGTTACAAGCGTTTCCTTTCATATACTGCATGCTCCAAAGTTTCCATAGCACGTTTAGCGATACCAGACAATCAAAGCTCACAAAAGCCTTTATAATCATTCCATCATCACGCTGAAAGTACAAAGACAAAGAGGCAGCTTTCAGCATCATGGCAGGGTGAGTGTTTTACGGTGTTTACAGAAGGAATGTTGGCGCCAGGCGGTGCCGATTAAGGCGTAACGATGTCATTCAACTTGCAACATGACACGAAAGTGGCGAGCGGTATTCTCTATGTAAGCATTAATGTCAAGGAATGCTTCCAAAAATAAATATATCAGGGAAAACAGAGCGCGATTTTAAACGATCATTGACGAAAGGAGAACATGATAGACTACTGAGAAAAAATAACTTCCATGGGTATGAGTTTAGAGCACACGTCATGCAGAATGATACACAAAACTGTGTTTGCTGCTGTTCTATAAATTAATAATGTGTTAAGACTTTAGTAACGAGAAAACTAGTAAGATGAATACGATTGAGCTTCTTGATGTCTCATTTATTTATTTATTTATTTAATTTATTTATTCATCCCCCCTTCCATGGATGTTTAAGGCAACGACATCCCCAAGGTTTAAATGAAGCACCAACAGTATTATTATTATTATTATTATTATTATTATTATTATTATTATTATTATTATTATTATTATTATTATTATTATTGCTAGTTGTTTTACGTCGCACCGACACAGATAGGTCTCACGGCGACGATGGGACAGGAAAGGGCTAGGAGTGGGAAGGAAGCGGTCGTGACCTTAATTAAGGTACAGCCCCAGCATTTTCCTGGTGTGAAAATGGGAAACCACGGAAAACCATTTTCAGGGCTGCCGACGGTGGGGTTCGAACCTACTATCTCCCGAATACTGGATACTGGCCGCACTTAAGCGACTGCAGCTATCGAGCTTGGTATTATTATTATTATTATTATTATTATTATTATTATTATTATTATTATTACCGTATTTTGGTAGTTTGCAGAGGTGTAAGAAGGTGCGGGTGTGAATGGGTGGACAGAGAAAAGATCAAGCCCTAATTTAAAACACTAGAATTTGAAATTTTATTTCCTTCCTTTCTTTTTTTCTGACTTCAAACTTTAATGAACAACAACAAATAACAGTTAAAAAGAATTACGATGAACTCGTCAGGTCTGATAACAGTAAAGGCTTATTATTATTATTATTATTATTATTATTATTATTATTATTATTATTATTATTATTATTATTATTATTATTATTATTGCTAGTTGCTTTACGTCGCACCGACTCAGATAGGTCTTACGGCGACGATGGGAGAGGAAAGGCCCAGGAGTGGGAAGGAAGCTGCCGTGGCCTTAATTAAGGTACAGCCCCAGCATTTGCCTGGTGTGAAAATGGTAAACCACGGAAAACCATCTTCAGGTCTGCCGACCGTGAGGTTCGAACCCACTCTCTCCCGGATGCGAGCTCATAGCTGCGCGCTCCTAACCGCAGATATTTATGAGAGAGCGTACCGCTTGTCTTACGACAGAATAGATGTCTTAGACTCAACAAAGTAACTATATGCCGGCCATCCGACAATTACTCTACATACGCACTGTAAAAACAAACTTTTTCGGCCCATTCTGCAAACACGTCATGATGTCCCATGCAGAGTGACAATCGGGTAAAGTTATTTATTTTTTTCTGGGGAAGTCTGCAGGTGCGCCTGCATTGCGCCACCGAGCTGGTTTTAGAAGAGGTAGAGGAGCCGGAGACATCGTTAATGACGTACATTGGATGATAGAAACAGGAAAGGATTACCAGAAGGAGCTGTACTGTGTAGAGGTGAGAAGAATGCAAGAATGAGGAATATGGCCTGCAAGCACGAAATTCCTGCTCTGCCCAGACAGAGCGGCTCTTATCTGCTACACGAAAACAATGACTCACACTTTGCACTTTTGCTGGATTACAACTGACAAGAGCGAAGAACTGCCAGTAGAAGATAATATAAAGTCGTCTGGGTAGTAGGGGAGTTGCTATGGTAACCACTGCGTCACTAACTCTGCTGGTGAAAACCCCTTCGCCCCGTGCCTCACCGGGCATGTGTATTCTTCTGATCTCCCAACAATACATGTGTTTTATAGATTGCAGGTTGGTCTTTGAAAGGACCGTATTCGTCAATGTTTGTTACTTTTGCTGTTATCCTGGATTTCCAAACCTCGGGTAACGCTCACTTGCGTATTCACCACAGAATTTATTTTCTCGGTTCACCAAAACTAAGTTTTCGTTTCAATCTGAGTTTGAACAGCAAATTTTTCATACCGACGCACGGAAAACAAATGACTACGTGCTGCCACTACTATCGAAATGTAAACAAGGTTTTGATTCCATTCGGGGTTTGCAAAAATTTGCATAAATCATGTCGGCTATTGAGCAGAAACGAAGAAAGAAGCCTAAAATGACTTTCCAAGAGAGTGAATTGTTATTGGATTTCGTGGCAGAAAGCATTAACAACATGGAGAATAAGAAAACAAATTATAGCCTATACACTGTATATTTCACTTAAAATATGTCAGAATTCCTTAATTCTTCATTTAAAAGTCACCCAGTCGTGTACCGTACAAGATATAAGCTATAATCGAGAATTTATTTTAGGCCGACGGGTGTGTTGGGAATTCCACGTTATGTTCGATCAAATGCAGTAGAGACAATACGCGGCACTCCGCGAGATATCGAGGGACAGCGATTAGAGCTCTGTCTAGCGGAGTGACCTGAGAGTTACTGATTCTGTCGTAAGAGCACGTGTACTTGTTTGTGAAGTTTTTGGGGTTTTTATGCGTTTGCATTAAGTTGACGTAAGTAAATGGTAGCGTGTGTCATTCCTTTATATCTCCTTTCAATACAAGTGGAAAGATATGTGCTGCGTTTGGCTGTAATAACTATGAAGTGCAGGATTCGCGGTCTTCCGTTTCACCCGTGACAAGAAAATGTAAGTAAATACTGTGTTTACATATCGCACCCTCAGAACAAGACTGTCGTGACTACCAAATCACTGTTTTGAGTAAAGTGCGATAAAAGAATTTGAATGCACTTCAAAATTCGGGGTTCGAAGATAGACACTAGAATTTTTTTACTCACACGTCTATATCAATCTGGCACCCGGAAATATAATTGTTTACCTTCAGTATATAAATATAGGCATAAAATAAGCAACAAACTATAGTTACGACAGTTTATGTGTTGGTATACTATTGAAATGAAAAAGTTACATCAGTCATAAAATACAGTAGGAAATGCACAGAAGTGAATTGAGACATCATGAGAATTTAAATAAAGTGTTATTAAAGTGAATAATATTACAATTCATATGTCTTAATACTAAATGGGCTATGAATGCTTAAAATAAAAAGAATAAATAGTATTATAAAATTTACTTTGAAAAACTGACAATGATAGGTAAAAAGCATGATACACTCTTGGTATTATATTTCCATCACACTACGATATTAGGTCTTTCTTCTTTTCAGCCGAGATACACGGTTGTCGTTTGTAGGCAGGAGTAACTGGATTGTGTTCGAATTGACCTCCTTCCCCTTTGACGGCCCCTAATATTAATGTAATTGCACTCTTCACACTCGAAGTCTGTCTTGTAGCATAAAGTAAACTTCTGACCCTTTTCAACTTTCAACACTCTAATTTCATTCTATTTGACTGATTCTCCTTTATCATTCACTGTGTAGTTGCTACCCATTTTGTCAGTTAATTTCTTCAAGTCATGGAATTCATTGTAACTGATCTCTCTGACCTGATATTCTGTCCCTCTTTTCGTGGCACATTTTATGATTCCAGTCCACTGCGCAGGCACATACACTGGACCATTCCTTAAAGTTTTTCTTTTGCTTCTCTATGCAGGAATGCATAGAATCACCAGCATTCTGTGTAACTCCTACAATTAAATATTTGTGGGTTATGGATTGTAGGTTTGGAATGGTATCAACTGCATACAGATACATTGTTGCCAGGAACTTATTCTGGTTCTGTGCAGAGCAATTATCACTTTAAAACACGTCTTTACACTCAATGGATTTGAGATATTCATAGACACAGGATGCAATTTCTATTGCTCCTTTCTTACCAGATGCTTCATTCCACAGATAGCAATGACCTTTTTTGGTTGCATTATAAAAAATTGTGAAATTGTACACATTTAGCCATCGTTTATAATAAAATATTGATAGGTCACTACATGGTGCCTGAAGGACAGACTTTTTTTTTTGCTAGGGGCTTTACGTCGCACCGACAGGTCTTATGGCGACGATGGGATAGGAAAGGCCTAGGAGTTGGAAGGAATCGGCCGTGGCCTTAATTAAGGTACAGCCCCAGCATTTGCCTGGTGTGAAAATGGGAAACCACGGAAAACCATCTTCAGGGCTGCCGATAGTGGGATTCGAACCTACTATCTCCCGGATGCAAGAAGCTCACAGCCGCACGCCTCTACGCGCACGGTCAACTCGCCCGGTGAAGGACAGACTGCACATCAAAATCGCATACTTTAATATCGTTACCTCCAAGTGCTTTTTCTAAATCAGCATTTCTCTTGGCCTCTAGTGGACACAGCAGTAGGTCTATGTATGTCCCTAGAGATGGCAAATTATCGGTGTCAACATGCATCATATGCGAGTTAGAAGCGTTCACGTCTGCTCTTTCAATTACACTAATACAACTTTTGCCAGAAGAAATGTGACAGAGTTACGATCCTCTAATTCGGAATACACGTTTGCAATCTCGGCATCTATATCACTTTGTGGAATTTTACTCGCTACACAATCGCAACTTGCCAGTGCCTTGGTACAATACTGTCTTTCTATAGAAAGCATAACACTGTCAACACTATACAGACAATAATAATGTGCGCCACACACAACGACTTACGACAGTTTGTCAGTAGGTACCTTTGCAAAATGTTCTACAAGAAGACTGTCGTAATAGAGTTACGACGGTTTATCAGTATAAACCTCTACAAATTCACAAAACCTAAAAACTGATGTTTGCGTGTTTTGAATGGTATGGTATGACTTACAGTTACAACAGTTTTACTGTTCGATAGAGGACAAAATATCAGTTTTTAATGTGTTCGTAACTCAAAATTCAACTTTTGGGAGTTACGAGAGTCTTGTTCTGAGGGTGCGATATATATTCTTTCGGTTACAAAGATATTTTTATAGAAGGCCTACTTCCTAAACGTTTGACATGCGCGAACTATATTTGAACTGGCTTAAAATATAATAAGCTTATTTTATTGTATTAGTGCAGCAGTTAACCTTCAATATCGATGTGTTGTTGTAGGTGTGATCTGTGGGTTTTGATTTAATTCAGGGAAATGCATATGTGTGTGGCTGGCTGTGTTTCAAGTTACCCCATTTGGAATGCCGTAATGCGTTGTCAAGCACTGAAGAAAATATGGTTGATTTAAGAAACGTGATGATTATGCAAATTGGCTTTACCCTAATATAATGGCAAGTATTGATTATAGGAAAATTTTGAATGTTTTTGCGGCTAAATTTATAGATTTTCTTTCTGTTAGTAGGCTTCAAGTTAAATGTAAATTCATTGAATTATGTCTGTAAGGAATGTGCCGATATTTTTATTGACAAGTGTCCTAATGTGATGTACACTGCTTTTAAACGAGACAAAAAGACAGATCTAGCCGTGAAAGTTCAGGGAGGTATGCTAAAGCTAAAAATGTAATGCATAAATGAAAGATCAGGCCCTTTCACAGCAGTACATTTCACATCTTGATTATATGTCTAATTTCAGTCTTTAAGTAATAACCTGTTAAATAATCCTTCATTCATGTATCCAGAATTGCTTTTGCAACTTTGAAGTTAATATTTTAGCAATACTTTCTTTCTAGACGTAATTTATCCATTATCGTATATACATTTCCACTGATAATTGAATTTAGCGCGAATTTTCAGGCCACGCCACGCCACTAGGAGCGCCACTTGCGAATCGTCTCCCATTTTGGCTAAATCCGGAAGTGTCGCGTATTGTCTCTACTGTATTTGGTTCGATCATGGATAACACTTTTGTCGAAGCTTTAGATAACCTAAAATGTGTCTGAAAATCAGTGTCATCGTAGTCCTAGAAATATGTCGCACGTAATTTTATCCACCCAGGACGTTTATTAATTGCATAATCTTGATCATATTACTCGTCGCTGTGATTTTCTGTAGCAATTAGATATTCCAGCCGTCTCCGAGCAGCCAGCTTGGAAGGCTATTATCTTAGATTTCCCATTTTACCGGCCAGCCAATCTGCGGTACAATTTTAAACCGAGATAATACCAGTTATCCGAGATAATGTTGTTGGTGAATACAAATTTAACTGTTACCTCGGCTTACGCAGCATTAAACTAAGATAAAAGATTTTACTCGCGTACGGGATGAGAAGATGTGGAATGTACTCAGAGAGATGGACGTACCTGAACATCTCATTGTCCTCACGTGTAACCTGCACTTGGGACAAGAAGCCAATGTTAAAGGGCGAAACAGAATGGTTCTCCATTAACAAAGGATTAGACAAGGCTGTACATTTTCGTCTTATGCCAGTTGCTCACGGTAAAATTTTCTGTCAAATTTATTGTACAATAATTGAATTTTATACAATTTCTGTTGCTCACGGTCAAATTCAAGTTTTATAAAAACTTTGATAAAACTTTTCATAAAATAGGACATGTTCTATTCCGTAAAATTAATTTTATGAAACGAACCAATCAGCGAAGCTGACATCACGATGATACGTCGTGAGAAGATTGTGAAGCTCGATTGTAAACAAACACTTCTTCCTAAAATGGCAGGTTCCGGGTGGACTAACCTCAACTAATTTTCTCTTCTTTTGATCCAATCCCAAGTCCAGCATTTCCTGGCATTTCTTTTCTTCCTTTTTACCACTGTAAAACATATAATTGCAGCTAAAGCAGCAATTTTGCTTTGTTTGTTGGAGCCATATTCTCAAATACACTAAGTTAAACAGCTGATTCTTGGTTTAAAAGGTTATCGATAGATGGCAGCGCATACACATCTTAGTTCAGAACTTAGTTCATAGATGGCCATCCTGATGCTTCCACGGATTTTATAAAATAATTTTACCGTGAGCAACACAACTTGTTTTCACAAAATTTTTATAAAATTAATTGTACGACAAATTTTACGAAACATTTTACCGAGAGCAATAGGCTTTACTTGTTCAATCTGTACGCTGAGTACATAACGAGGAAATCTGGATTTGATGAGTCACCTCATGTTTTTAAGACTGATGGATTGAATATTAACAACTTGAGGTATGCAGATGACACCACTTTGGATGCTGAAAGTAATGCCTGTTGCTCACGGTAAAATTTTCTGTCAAATTTATTGTACAATAATTTAATTTTATAAAATTTCTGTTGCTCACGGTCAAATTCAAGTTTTATAAAAAAATTATAAAACTTTTCGTAAAATAGGACATGTTCTATTCCGTAAAATTAATTTTATGAAACGAACCAATCAGCGAAGCTGACATCACGATGATACTGGCGCTACGTCGTGAGAAGATTGTGAAGCTCGATTGTAAACAAACACGTCTTTCTAAAATGGCAGGATTCGGGTGGACTAAGGAAGCTGTTAGTGTTTTACTGGACGAATACCAGAAATATGCTTATTTGTACGAAGTTAAAACGCCACTTTACCACAACAGAAATGCAAGAAGAGGGGCAGAAAACACAATCGCCGAATTCTTATATGAATGCTCGTCTTCTAACATCAACTAATTTTCGACAAAGGAGAGCAATCCTCTACCTTTTTCACTTCCTTTGATCCAACCCGAGTCCAGCATTTCCTGGCATTTCTTTTCTTCCTTCTTACCACTGTACAGCATATAATTTCAGCTAAAGCAGCAAGTTTTGCTTTGTTTGTTGGAGCAGTACTCTCAAACACACTGTAAGTTGAACAGCTGATTCTTGGTTTAAAAGTTCATCGATAGATGGCAGCACATGCACATCCTGGTTCAGGAGTGAGTTCATAGATGGCCATCCTGATGCTTCAACGGATTTTATAAAATAATTTTACCGTGAGCAACACAACTTGTTTTCACCAAGTTTTTATAAAATTAATTGTACAACAAATTTTACGAAACATTTTACCGTGAGCAATAGGCTTAAGAAAGAGCTACTCGCATATCAGACAGCTCCTCAGTTAGGCTTACGGACAAGAGGCAAGAGTTACCTCGTTAACATCATTCACTTCACAAATGGTTTTACACTCGTGTACATTTCTATCCACTCCCTCATTTCTGGAAAGTATCACGCCGAAAATACGTCTTCTGAAAGTTATTGTCAATTATATGACAAATTGTTCTCAATCTTTCACCAAATAAACCAGATTTGGCGTGCCAAAGAACTTGCATATTTCCATTCGGCACAATGTGTAAGATTCCGAACTTCCCTACATCAAGAGAGACCAACTTTGCCACGCCCCAGATGACCTCTTCCTCAGGTGACCATACAAACACGAAGAAACAGGAAATTTCAAGGAACAACTAAATAGCTCTATCGGCTTTAAAGACGGACGTCCTCTTAAGTTATCTTATCGCACAAGAGTTGTTGCCCGCCACTTATCCGGTAATGAACGAATTTGCCTCTTCATCACTTCTAAAGAAACTGGGAGTTAGATTAGATAAACGAGTGGATTGTTTGATAATAAGCGTATTATTTTGAGCCGAGAAATGTAAACATCAACATAAGCACCAGAAAATTTACTTTGCACAGTGGGTAAAAGAAAATGTTTCAAAATCCAAATATTTCAATTTTCAGACATATTAGGGCTAAATATTTGGTTCGAAAGATCAAATATCTTACTGTGTATTTACATAGGGTATATATTTTACGCGCATTTTCAGGGTAGTTATAGTGAGGTAAACGAGAAAGTAAGAAGAAGTCATAATCGTCAGTGAAATTTAATGTTTAATACAGTATCCAGTATTCGGGAGATAGTAGGTTCGAACCCCACTGTAGGAAGCCCTGACGATGGTTTTCCGTGGTTTCCCATTTTCACACCAGGCAAATGGAGGCTGTATCTTAAATAAGGCCCCTTCACACTTCTAGCCCTTTCCTGTCCCACCGTCGCCATAAGACCTGCCTGTGTCGGTGCGACGCAAAGCAACTTGTAAAATAGAAAAAAGTGTATAATACAGGAAGAGTCCCACAGTGGTGCTGTTTGTCGCGTGTCGGTAAAGGAGAGCGCGTTTGTCGTCACACCGTTTTTGTACGTCCGTAGATAACCCATTAACTTCGACGAATGAACGATCAGATAGAAAAACAATAAGACACCCTATGACCGTAAGTGCAGCAAATGCTCTTCCTCAACCTGTAGACAAGCGTTGTAGCATGTGATGACATTCCTGTTCACTCCCTGCAATTCAGCCTCAAATATCCTAAAAAATCGGTGCCAGTTGCATTTACAAATCCACAGCATACGAAAATGCGCTGTTGAACAGTCAATTCTAGAGCCATTAAACACACTAAACCGATCAATTACTACTGTATAAGAAGCAATCACGCTGTACGTTGTACGGAAGCTTATCGCAGACTAGCCGAGACCATGACATAACTGGGCGAGCTGTATGGGTTAGGCGGCGATTGTAACATGCACTCGCCCAGACACTGCACAGAGAACAACCGACAACTCAACTGAGAATCGCACTGTACAAGAGAAATAATCGGTTCTTAATATTGCTGAGGTCCGCCTCTGTGGTGTAGTGGTTAGCGTGATTAGCTGCCACCCCCGGAGGCCCGGGTTCGATTCCCGGCTCTGCCACGAAATTTGAAAAGTGGTACGAGGGCTGGAACGGGGTCCACTCAGCCTCGGGAGGTCAACTGAGTAGAGGTGGGTTCGATTCCCACCTCAGCCATCCTCGAAGTGGTTTTCCGTGGTTTCCCACTTCTCCTCCAGGCGAATGCCGGGATGGTACCTAACTTAAGGCCACGGCCGCTTCCTTCCCTCTTCCTTGCCTATCCCTTCCAATCTTCCCATCCCTCCACAAGGCCCCTGTTCAGCATAGCAGGTGAGGCCGCCTGGGTGAGGTACTGGTCATACTCCCCAGTTGTATCCCCAGACCAAGAGTCTGAAGCTCCAGGACACTGCCCTTGAGGCGGTAGAGGTGGGATCCCTCGCTAAGTCCGAGGGAAAAACCGAACCTGGAGGGTAAACAGATGATGATGATGATGAATATTGCTGAGATAATCTGCTTAGAAGGATAGAAGATGAACAGTGAAATGAAATGTCGTATGGCTTTTAGTGCCGGGATATCCCAGGCCGGGTTCAGCTTGCCAGGTGCAGGTCTTTTGATCTACTCCCGTAGGCGCCTTGCGCGTCGTGATGAGGATGAAATGATGATGAAGACAACACATACACCCATCCCCCGTGCTATTGGAATTAACCAATTAAGGTTAAAATCCCCGACTCGGCCGGGAATCGAACCCGGGACCCTCTGAACCGAAGGCCAGTACGCTGACCGTTCAGCCAACGAGTCGGACGATGAAAGGTTGATTATTGTTTTATACTACACGGAACACCACCATATTAGTCCGCAGAAACAACCACATACATTCAGACTATAATGAAAATGAAAACCTACAACCTGTTTTCCAGTCATTGACCGGGTCAGGGATGGAATGAATGAAGAAGATATAGGCTGTTAGTACGATGGGGTTGCCACTCCCAAAGTGATTTATTAATGTAATAGATGCTATGAAATGAGAATGGAGAGTGTTGCTGGAATGAAAGATAACAGGGAAAACCGGAGTACCCGGAGAAAAACCTGTCCCGCCTCCGCTTTGTCCAGCACAAATATCACATGGAGCGACCGGGATTTGAACCACGGTATCCAGCGGTGAGAGGCCGACGCGCTGCCGTCTGAGCCACGGAGGCTCTCAGACTATAATATTGTAACTTATAATTTAACTAGCATTTGCCTGTGGCTTTGCACGCGTGGAATTCTTTCCAGTTAGATATAAATTTAAACCAGTAGAGGTTCGCGCCTACTTTATCGCGAGACAAAGCCAGTGCTTCAGCGCTTCATGCGAACAGTATGTGAAGCTTGTCAGTACGACTGAAGCTAGTAGAAGCGACACATTTGACAGTCCCTCGACTAATTTTAAAATTCGAGGAAGTCCGGACCTTACTTACTGCAGTGAGTTATCTTTCCTCACTCTTTGACTTTTCTATCGCGCAAGTAGGAGGATGGTGCATCCTTCCTTCTCATCTCGCTTCGCCCCATCCACATGCAATCTGCAGCAGAAGAAGAGCGTGCAATTCCTCAAACACTTCCTGAAGTGATAATACTGATCGAAAATTGATATTGTACCAGAATTATTGACCGTTATTAAATTATATTTGTTACTATGTAGTTTATGTTCAGAGAATTTGGGAGGTTTCTACAACATCGGTCTATGTCCAGTATTTTATTATTATTAAATGAACAATTATTATTATTATTATTATTATTATTATTATTATTATTATTATTATTATTATTAAATGAAAAACTCACAATGTGCAAAAACAGTTTTTGTACAGATGGTCAACTATGTTAATGCCATTCTTATTATTGAGTTTGTCCTCATTTTGCAGTTTTGTGCATGGTATCTTTCACAATGATCGTTGCACAGGTTACATGTACAGTCTTCGTTCGGCTGGTGGAAGTTTTTAGTTTGGCAGAATCTGTGGTGAAATCCATGTGTGGCGTAACGTGTAATTACGTGGCGAAGCTCGTAATTTGCTTGCTTCCACTCTTCAGTCCTTATGGCGTCCGTGGAATAGAAGTCGGACCAAATAGCATTTCTTTTCTCGTTTAAAGTATGGCGTGCATTCTCGTAGGGCTTGGTGTTTGGTAGACAAAACTGTGTTTTGATACCGTCAATGAAGTAGTCCTCTTTGGTTAGAGCGTATGTTAACCTTGAAGGGGCTGACTTCCCAATGCCTAGAATTCTCTTGAGATATCGGGCCTTGACTTTTTCTATTGTCATCAGGTCGCTGAGTGTTAGTTTTTCCCAGGTGATGCTAATCCCATAGGTTGCTATTGGTGATATGACTGTCCTGAACAGTAGCATTGCTGTACCCAATGATATTTGTTGAGGTTGTTGAATGTTGTAGATGGCTTTTATTGCTGCGGCTGCTCTTTCTTTGACGTGGACATTGTAGGATGTTAGGGTAGTTTGGAGGGTGACTCCAAGGTACTTGAATTTCGGCACTACTTCTAGCGGTTTGTAGTGCATGGCTATTGTATTTTTAGGTGCATGTTTTCCTCCTTTCCTAAAGGTCATTTGTTTACTTTTGTTGTGGTTTATTTGCAAACCGTTTCTTTCTGCCCATGATGTGAGCCTATTGAGGACCTCTTGGAGCTCTTCTATTTTTTCTGTGCCTATTGCCATACCATCTGCGTAAAGTATAAACAATGCTGAGGTATCTGTGTTTATTTCTGTGATGTCTGCTGTCATAATGTTGAATAAAATTGGGCTGATTGGGTCACCTTGTAGGACTCCGTTTGTTTGAGTTACGTTTTTGGATAGGGTTATGTTGTCTGATATTTGGACATAGTTATATTTGAGGATATTCTAGATTATGACTGCTATCGGATGTGTAGCCCCTATTAGGTAATTGAGTTTCCGGACGAGTGTTGCTCTATCAACAAGGTCAAAAGCCTTACGATAGTCTACGAAGACTACAAAATATTTCTTTCCTGGATGCCTCAATGTATCTTGGACTTGTTATATTAGGTATTTTACGGCATGTAGTGTGCTTCTTCCCTTTCGGAAGCCGAATTGATTTTCTGGTATCTGGGAGTCTATTTCTTCTGCAAGCCTGATTGTTAAGATTTTCATGAAAATTTTGAATGATGTATTTTCGAGGGCTATACCTCGATATGAATCAGGATTGTCAGTTTCTCCTTTCTTAAACATCATTTTGATTGTTGACAATCTCATTGCTCTGGAATTTCCCCAGTGTGCATGCATGTGTTGAATAGTTCTACCCAGTAGTCTAGCATGACAGGTAGAGAGTCTTTCAGGTGTTCTGTGCAGATGCTGTCTGGGCCGGTGGCCTTTCCATTTTTTGCTGCTGTTATTGTATTATATATTTCCTGCCTCGTTATGGGGATGTGATTTCCCGTCACTGTCACTGGAGTTAATTCAAAAGCTGTTGATCGGTGTTGGAGGTTGAAAATTCTTTTGAAATGGTTTTCCCATGACTCCATTGAGATATTATTTTTTGCTGAAGTTTTTGGTTTCCTAAGCACTAGGAATGGGTCATTTTGGGCGTTTGCAGCACGTCTCCTGGCGTCTTCCTCAATGAACTCCGTTCTTGTTTTCTTGATTAGTGATTTATATTTCCTTCTTTGTTCGGCGTATTGGGCCAGGTGACTAGGGTTCGATGTGTTCTTCGCTCGATGTAGTGCCAGGAGGGTCTTTTTCCGTTCATTGTAACAGTCTTTATTGAACCATGGTTGTGATCTCCTTACTTTCGTATGAGTTTGGCATGATTGTAGGGTTCTTGTACACATTTTCACTGCTCCAGTTAGTTCATGTTGTTGAACTAATAGCCTTGCTTTATCTATTTCATCACAGATATGTCTTAGTTTCTCTGGATCTAATTTCCTGGATATTTTCTTCCTTGGTTGTAATGGCAATTGATCTTTATGAGTATTTCAAAGACTGTCGAGATTGGTATATGTTTCCTAGTCGTGGCTGTGGCTGAAGTCATAATGCTTTTTGACAGAATTTTTTAATGTCTGTACCTCTGTAAAAGACTAAATCTATGGCGCTGGTTCCATTCGAGGCTATGTACGTTTTCATGTAGGGACTGTTAACAAGGACATAGCCGACTTCTTCCAGAGCCTCTTTAATCAATTCCTTTCTGACGGTTGGTATGTCTATTCTTGCATTTAGGTCGCCTGCGAAGATTACTCTATCGTCTGTTGGCGTTTGTGACAAGGCCTCAGTTATTCTTTCGATTGTGTCCTCTGTTGACTTATGTGGTTGAACATACATGCCAATGATTGATAGCAGGTTGGTCTTTACGGTAACTGTGTTTTCTTCTTTTATTTTTTGTTTTATTTTCCCTAAATTCGGTTTGAGAAAGATGGAGACCCCTCCTGATGGTCTTCCTGTGGTCTGACGGGCGAATGAATGAATTCCGTAATATCCTTGAATGTTGAAATCCTGTATTAAGAATGTTTCTGTCAGTATAATGGCGTTGTAGTTGCTTAATGTCTCTATTGGAAACAGAGGCAGAGCGTTTTCTATGCCTTCAATATTCCATAGGAGCATATGTGTATATTTATTGTAGTTCTCCTTCAGCACGGTTTGCTCTCCGAAAACGAAATCATCTTATGATTGTTCTATTTGGCCAGAATTCCGATCGTACAGCACCTTCAAGGAATTTGAAAGGGAAACCTATTTTGAAGGCCTTGTTTTCACTTCGTGTGTGAAGTTCTTCGCAATGGATATTAATTCCATTTTTCTCTAGGTACTTCTTAATCTTCTCTTCTGTTTCGTTTCCTTTCAGATTGCCTAGGTAAAGCCATGCCATTTTGTCAGCAGCTTGTAGATCGTCTCCTTGAACCCTTGTCCCTCTGATGGTTTGTGTGTTTCTTTTATTTATTACAGTTGTCCATTCTGTTTCTCCTCTCTAGTTATGATCGTTATCCCTTCCGTCTGTTTTGTTATTGAGTTCTTCATTATCCTTGTGAGTAAGCACTGCATTCCTATTCAGGGTCTGTGTAATTTTCTTCAATAATTATATTTATTTTATTCGTTATGAAGCCCATCATATATCTTACGGTTTCTTTTAAATCCGCTAGATACTTAGTTTCGTTGTTCATGGCTTTGTTTTGCTGAATGAGCTGGGTTGTCCATTCAACTAAATGCGAGCTTTGCATTCCGCCGTCAGATGGGTGAAGTTGGTTGTTGTTGCTGTTTTTAGGTTCTTGGTTGTGGCCAGGAGATGAAGCTATTTGTTGGGGCTGTACCTTAATTAAGACCACGGCCACTTCCTTCCCACTCCTAGCCCTTTCCTCCCCCATCGTAGAAGTAAAAGATCCTATCTGTGTCGGTGCGACGTAAAGCATCTAGCCAAAAAAAGTAATATCTGGTTATATTTCCAGCATTTTCGTTTAAATTGAGGCGTCGTTTTAAACAGGATACATGTTATCTGCATCGATTTTTCAAACACAGGATTTCAAAATACTGGAGTAGATATATTTTTCTTTCTTTTCCACCAAGGAGATTCGTAGCAAGTTTAGCAGACACGACTCCGAGAAAAATGCTGTACGAACGTACGCCGACCGATACCAAGTGTGATTAGCTGCCACCCCCCGGTGGCCCGGATTCGATTTCCGGCTCTGCCACGAAATTTGAAAAGTTGTACCAGGGCTGTAACGGGGTCCACTCACCCTCGGGAGGTCAACTGAGTAGAGGGGGTTCGATTCCCTCCTCATCCATCCTCGAAGTGGTTTTTCCGTGGTTTCCCACTTCTCCTCCAGGCAAATGCCGGGATGGTACCTAACTTAAGGCTACGGCCACTTCCTTCCCTCTTCCTTGTCTACCCCTTCCAATCTTCTCATCCTCCGACAAGGCCCATGTTCAGCATAGCAGATGGGGCAGCATGCGCGAGGTACTGGTCATCCTTCCCAGTTGTATATCCCGACCCAAAGTCTCACGTTCCAGGACACTGCCCTTGAGGCGGTAGAGGTGGGATCCCTCGCTGAGTCCGAGGGAAAAAAACCAACCCTGGAGGGTAAACAGATTAAGAAAGAAAGAAAGAAAGAAAGAAAGAAAGAAAGAAAGAAAGAAAGAAAGAAAGAAAGAAAGAACAATTTGATTTTACCCATAACAAACTTCATATTTTATGTAAATAGGAGTTTTCTGGAGGACAGAGTAAATGCTTACTATTGCTGTTTACTTGAGACTTGACACTTTTTTATTATTTATTTTTAGAAACCAGGGTTTTAGTCTCAGCCCCTTGATTTTGTGATGATGCCTCTTTGAGGATGGAGGATAAATATGCCCGTCAGTCTTGATCTGTGAGCAGGTTTGTTTGACTTCATAAGTGAAAATAACTGTTCACAAAGATGCAGTACGTAGATGCAATCATTCTATTCTAGCTGCGAACTGGCGCATTTCAGAGGACTGGTTTGACAAACACAAATAAAACTTAGGGATATCAATTTCGTTGAACTTTTTTTCAACACAGTAGCACATCGGCTGTCAGTAAGTTCCATTTGGACGTTGCTATCTGCTCCTGAATATTTGTTGTTGTTGTTGTTACATTTTGCTTTTACGTCGCACCGACACAGATAGGTCTTATGGCAACGATGGGATAGGAAAGTCCTAGGAGTGTGAAGGAAGCGACCGTGGCCACAGCATTTGCATGGTGTGAAAATGGAAAACCATCTTCAGGGCTGCGGACAGTCGGGTTCGAACCTACTATCTCCCGAATGCAAGTTCACAGCCGCGTGTCCCTAAGCACACGGCCAACTCGTCCGCTTCCTGAACATCAAAGGAGAATGGATCACTAAATAAAGAACAAATCATCTTCAGAGAGTTTGAAATCTTTATATTTTATAAATATTTATTAAATTGAAAAGTAGGGTAGGGGCCACATTTCACAAGCGTGGAGCATCGCATTTATCCCGTGGGTCACGTGTTTGACATGCCTGATTTAGAAGGGAATAATGATTGAATTTTTGAAAAGGAGATTATCTCATATTTTCCACAGGTAACACAGAACATAAAATATTGGCTTCACCCGTCGTATCACTTACTCGCTTGCGTATGCTTAGGAATTATAAATAATGTCACCGTAATGAGTATAAAGCCTAGCTATCTTAGAACAGCTGGAGTGAACACGCCTGCTCCGGTCCGCCTGCTTGTTGTTGGGCGACTTATTTTATCAAGTATTTTCTCAAGAGATATCACGAAATCTATTCATTCGAGTACCTTCTCGTAGAAGCTTTTCCATAGTCATCGTCATTGAATGTATTCGCGTACGGTGTAGGCTGTCTTCAAGAGTATCTCAAGTTCTCATAATCACGCGAAAACATTTTACAGTTTTGTAAAGAGCTAAGCCGGACAGCACCAAAACGCCTAATATGAGATAGATATATGATTTCAGTCACATTTACTGTAGACCTAGTTAATATTTAGAAACTCACTTCGGTTTTGCTCTATCTGCAACAGTTCAGCAATGCCAGAGCATTTAAGGGTCAGGACAAGTGTTTTTTGCCGACTTGCTCCACATTTTGTTTTACTGAAATGTCTCGCTTGAGTTATCTTTTATGGTAGACTAGTTGTAGTATCGTTGTTGACGGGGCAATCACAATAGCCTTTTTGTCCACCTCTCATATTGTTCCCCAGATTCGGAGGCACGCAATTGAGCATGCCTCCCCCTGTCAGCGGCTTTTCATGACGTCCTCGCTTTCTTGCTCTCTGTGGCCCTCTGTAGTTTCATTTTTCTTCCATTATTGTTGATCTTGAATTGATCTCTTCCTTCCGGTATAAAAGAACGCCAAGTATCAGTTTAATATTTTAAAAAACCTGACAGATGTACAAAACCCAACGTTGCCGGAATGCTTTTTTTTTTTTTTTTTTTTTGCTAGGGGCTTTACGTCGCACCGACACAGATAGGTCTTATGGCGACGATGGGATGGGAAAGGCCTAGGAGTTGGAAGGAAGCGGCCGTGGCCTTAATTAAGGTACAGCCCCAGCATTTGCCTGGTGTGAAAATGGGAAACCACGGAAAACCATCTTCAGGACTGCCGATAGTGGGATTCGAACCTACTATCTCCCGGATGCAAGCTAACAGCCGCGCGCCTCTACGCGCACGGCCAACTCGCCCGGTTTTGCCGGAATGATATCCATAGTAACTCCAGTTACCAGCTCTTGGATTTAAATTTTCATACGACTGCCCCTGATATTTCCCGTATTTTTTACTGTATCAGCAAAAGCTACTTTCGTGTAAAACACAACCGTATGAGAAATGCATCGAGTTTTATGCTTCAGGCCCCTTCTAAAGTCCCCCTGCTGAAATTTTTGAACAACTTAAAATTTTGATAATTTTGAAACATCCTGATGGTTGCTAATGAAGGAGTAATAAAGAAAGAAAAATTATATTGAAATTAAAAGCAGTGCTTTTAAATTTAAGCCGAGTGGAAGTAGAATTATTTCTCTGAAACAAAATAATTCTATGGAATGCTATGTTAGTGGTTGGTTTCTTTTAAAAAAAGGCTTACTGTAAGAAAGATATAATAATGAGCTATTTAAGGAGGTTTTAAAAAGGAGGAGGAAGGAGCAAGTGGGCGTGAAACGTAATGTTATGAGATCAGGTGACACTCTGGTCTTCTAGCGGGCCCCTGCTGGCGTTATATTGTACTGCTGCAAGAGGTACAATAAACAGACTCGCTACATGGGCTGAGGAACAACCATTGGAACATACACTCCCATGTCTCGAACACAGTCTGCTTTACGTCGCACCGACACGTATAGGTCTTACGGCGACGATGGGATAGGAAAGGAGTACAATTGGGAAGAAAGCAACCGTGGCCTTATTTAAGGTACAGCTCCAGCATTTGCCTGGTGTGAAAATCATCTTCAGAGCTGCCGACAGTGGAGTTCGAACCCACTACCTCCCGGATGCAAGCTCACAGAACGGTCAACTCGCCCGACACTTGTAGGTAAGATCCTACTCGACTTATTCTAAGCTGAAATACCAAGTTTCAGTAAAACTCACCCATCCATTGAAATGTCGTATGGCTTTTAGTGCCGGGATATCCCAGGATGGGTACCCATCCATTAACCTGTGAAGTGATAACAGGCACAGACAAATACTGAAGTGAACTCGACATAGAACATTACAATGATGTCAGTATTCTTGTCAGAATACAATATTAATCGACTGGAATGCCGCGGTTAAAGGCAATGTTGTTGTATGAAGTGCTCGATTATGTGAAAAATGGCACCATTTCTCACCTTTCACGAACAGTACTCCGTTGCCGTTCTAAAAATGCCAAGTTCCACAGCTGGAATGGCCTGGCCGTAGAAAGCGGTGAACGCTGCTTTGCCGTTTTCCCTTAAGTGTACACACTCTCCATTTCTATCGGCGCGTCGTAACTGGACTACGATGATGAACCAGTAGTTATCAGAACATGTATGACCCAGAGCAATTTATGTATGCCTACCCCTTAGTCTTGTTTCTTCATACGGGGTCGGGGATGAGGTAATTTCACGGCATTTTTTACGGCCGGATGCACTTCCTAGCGCCAACTTCAAATGAGGAACTAATGAACGCGAAATCAATGATGGTGAATGGAACTGGGTAAGGAAAAGGAAGGAATCGGCTGTGGCCACAGGAACTGCCCCGGCATTTGCCTGGATGTAAAAAATGGGAAACCACAGAAAACCATTCTCAGGACAGCCAATGGTGGGGTTTGAACCCACGCGTCTCCCGATTTCAGACCTCGGCTCCATTGACACGGCCACTCCGCTCGGTATATATATGAACCGGACGAATGGGATGCTAAAAAAAGAAAATTATCTAACCCCAGCTACTTCCTGCAAATATTCAGGCAGGGTTTTCTACTCTACTCTTAGCTCACACGGTACGCAGCAGTAATGCCATCTATCGGAGATGAGTGACAGCAGATGATAATAATCATTAGATCCCACTAACGACTTTTAAGGTTTTCGGAGACACCGAGATGCTGGAATTTTGACTCACAGGATTTCTTTTACGTGCCAGTAAATCTACCGACACGAAGCTGACGTATTCGAGCACCTTCAAATACCACCGGACTGAGCCAGGCTTGAGCCTGCCAAGTTGCGCTCAGAAGGCCAACGCTCTACGATCCAAGCTACTCAGCCCGGCCGGCAGCAGAAGAGACGAGGCACATCACAACAAACAATCTTCTTCTTTTTTTCCTGCCGCTTTTCCCACACCTGTGGGGTCACGGGTGCGAACTGTGTCGCACATGTGGATTTGGCCCTGTTTTACGGCCGGATGCCCTTCCTGACGCCAACCCTCTATGGAGGGATGTAAGCACTATTGCGTGTTTCTGTGGTGGTTGGTAGTGTAGTATGTTGTCTGAATATGATGAGGAGAGTGTTGGGACGGACATATACACCCAGTCCCCGAGCCAAAAGAATTAATCAGAAGTGATTAAAATCCCCGACCCGGCCGGGAATCGAACCCGGTACCCTCTGAACCGAAGGCCAGTACGCTGACCGTTCAGCCAACGAGTCGGACACATCACAACAAACAATATCGTAGTCAATATAATGTTGATCAGTTTTATGGGCTTTCGATATTGCAGGCCTTCACATTTTGTTTTCTTTCGACTCTGTAATATGAGGGCGTCCAATGAAATGGGAGTCCTCCTTCCTCCTCTCATGATTCCCTCATGACTAATGATTCAAGCGATCGTTCCTTCATGATTTGTTTCTCATTTTGATAATCATCATTACAATTTTCCTTGACGTTTTGGGCTGATGACCACGCAGCTTTCCCCTTAATATAATCACAACAAAAACCACCACCAGTGCCAGTGAACACATACGTCTAAATTCATGAATAGGCTATCTCTGTTATCTTAACCAAAGCCTGTATAAGACAAAAGATCGGTAATTGTATTTTCTATAACTTTTGTTAAGTAATATTTATTGACAGGACCCGTGAAAATATAGATATTTCAGAATGAAATTTCAGGGCTTCCCCTAAACTACCATTTCACTCAGCGTAAATTCAATTATTTACAGCCTAAAGTGTAGTGACGTATTTCCCGAATTTATATGGCGATTTTCATTGAATTCTGTTCAGCCCTTTTCTCGTGGTGCGCGTACATACATACAGTACATGATGAAAAATTAAAAATTGCATTTTCTTCTTACTGTCGACTCGACCGATACAGAAATTATTATTATTATTATTATTATTATTATTATTATTATTATTATTATTATTATTATTATTATATATCCTAGTATTTAAAGTAAGAATTCACCTAACGTTCATCAAATTTTATTGAAATCTCCAGCCGTATCCGAGAAATACGACGGGTATAATATGGATGAGCGGTCAGGCATAATGTCCCCGGGCAATAACTTATTACTACGCAGCTGAGAACATAATGTGCACAACCACATTAAAACAGGAAACGTGATATTGAACGGGACGTTATCCCAAGTTATCTACGACGTAAACCCCAGTTTAAGTGGCATTGTACTTGAGAAATAACAGCTCGAATGATAAGACCAGTAACTTACCTGCAGCAGTCATAGAGCATTTTCTTCGAGAAAAATGTACGTTTATTTACATTTCTACGTGATAAGGTTTGCTTAGTCGAGGTGGTAAAGGTGTTCTAGGTTCACTCGCGAGGATGTGGGTTTCATTTTCCAACGGGAAGTCGAAATATTTAAAAACAAGATGTCCACTTCTGGGTCCTGAGAAACAGTCTGCATCACAAATGAATACCAGGTTAATTCCTGGGGATTTACGCGGATGCCGAGGTTATGAATACCGGAAGACTTTACATTCCACTCCTCCAAGGGTCTTCATGACCTGTACGAAGATGGCTTTCTATTTGATGGCTTTGTATTTGCAAAAATAAACTAGTACAACAGAATCAAAAACTCGGATAACACGGATGGTTATTTTTCTATTTTTGCTAGTGGTTTAACGCCGCATTAACACATTCAAGAATTTCGCAGACGCGAGGATGGGAAAGGGCGAGGGTTGAGAATAAGCGGCCGTAGCCTTATTAAGGTACAGCCCCAGCATTTGCTTAGCGTGAAAATGGAAAACCACGGAAAATCATCTTCAGGGCTGCCGATAGGGGGATTCGTTTCCACTATCTCCCACCTACGAGACCCTAACCGCACGACCAACTTGCTCGATACCAGATGATTACTAACAAGTTGTCTTTTGATCAGAAACTTTACTCGTTGGACTAAATAGTAATGTTATTGTTTTTATGTCCCGTTAACTATTTTTACGGTTTTTGGAGACGCCGAAATGCCGGAATTAAGTCCCGTGGGAGTTCTTTTACGTGCCGGTAAGTCTACCGACACGAGGCTGACATATTTGAGCATCTTCAAATAACACCGGACTGAGCAAGGATCGAACCTTCCAAGTTCGGGTTGCGAGGCAAGCGCCTCAACCGTCTGAGCCACTCGGACTAAATAGAATGAACAAATTAAGTTAATATGGACGCTCAGGTTTTCTTTTCCCACTAATTTGACCCACAGCCAACATAGTGCTTACAACACTGACAAGTAAAGCTGCGAAACAACAATAGGATAGGGGTTAGTAACAAATGACAGAAGCCGCGCAACAATGGGGTCGTTGCTTTGCGCGTTCATCTGATCCCAATTAGAAGATAGCAGTTAGACTCGAGATGTGAAGTAACTGAATTGTGTGGGATTGATAATAGCACGGTTTTTACTTTCTTTTAATCGGGCTCGGATAACACGGAACCTCTGTAAGTCGAGACTTGGATATTCGAGATTCTACCGTAGCAAGTCACTGTACCGCACACTCCACTGAACTAGCTACGAAAGTTTCCATTCTGTACCCCAAGGGGTACGGCGGGCCGCTTGCAAGGTAACACCCTCTCCAAGGCCAGGGAGATTTGGAGGGGTGAATGCGATGTACGGAGAAGGTGAGGGGGTTGGCAACCATGGCCTATACTAGGAGCTGTCTTGGCATTCGCCTTAATGCAGGAGAATGGAAAACCAGGGAATACCATTTCCAGGACAGCCGACGGTGAGACCATCCCCTGTCCTTCTCCAGAATGCAGAGGCGTAGAACCCCGGTAGAGCCGTGGCCACCGCTCCTCTGCTGGGTTGGTCGGTTGGAATGCAGAACTGTTGGACCACGGACCAGCCGTGGCCACTTGCAGGCGGAGACCTACTCTGCACCCTCCAACGTCATTTTACTGTACATCGTACTGTTAAGGTACTGCCAATATTTAAGTTGTCTATGAATTTCTAGGTGACTGCTTGTACCTAGGTAATATTATAACGTTAACTACTCGTGAGAATGTTTATTTTCGTGTCCTTTTTGTGTCATATTTTCAAGCATTTTTTCTTTTATTATTTTTCTTATGATGTTAATAAATGTATTGCTTTTAAGTAATTTCTTTCAATATTTTGTTTTCATGTGTATATTTATTGTTATGCCAATTAAGTTGTTCATTTAATTTCATTAGGGGCTGCATGGCCGAGGCAGTAAAGGCGTGCTCGGTTCACCCGGAAGGACGTGGGTTCGAATCCCCGTCAGGAAGTCGTAAAATTTAAGAAACGAGATTTCCACTTCCGGAGGTGCATATGGCCCTGAGGTTCACTCAGCCTACACCAAAAAATGAGTACCAGGTTAATTCCTGGGGGCAAAGGTGGTCGGGCGTACAGCTAACCACTCTACCTCATCACGTGCCGAGGTTAACAATGGTGGAAGCCTTTACCTTCCACTCCTCTAAGGGCCTTCATGGCCTGTACGGAAGTGACTTTGCTTTGCTTTGCTTTGCTTTGCTTTGCTTTTATTTAATTTCATTGCTATACTACCGTACGTAAACACTGCCACTGGAGTATCTCCCAGTTACAATGTATAATAATAATAATAATAATAATAATAATAATAATAATAAAACCAAAGGGGCATAGTTCACAGAAGTTGAAAAAGATCTACGAGAAAAGGAAACTTCTCCTAACGATATTCCGGAGCATGTTTCGCTTAAGGAAAAATTACGTACGCACAAAGGTATCCAGGAAAAGCCGATGCTGAAGACAGGAAAGGCGTGGACCCAAGAGAGAAAAGAACAACACCGGAAACGAATGCGGGAGCATTGGGTGGCAGTTAAATCTCGTAAAAGGAGACAGTTGAATTGACGTGGTCCCTAGTTGGCCGAAACGAAGAAAGAAGAAGAAGAACGGGGTGTACATAAGAAAATCCACACATGAAATCTACTCTTTGACAGTCAAGATCACGGACACAATGCGCAAACGCAGGACTCGCTTCTATGGTTACATACGACGGATGGACGACTCTCGACCGACAATTTCGACTCTAAACCAAAAACAACAATTCCGTGGTTCGTTAACGCCAAGAAAGACTTCGAAGAAACCAGCCTACGACCAGATGACGCGTACAAACGAGACCTTTTCAGAACAAGCATCGTGACTTTAGGGACTGGCCGAGATGAGAAATGGACAACCGGTACAAAGTGGTCGGATGAATGCCGTGCTCGACACAATCGAAAATTGAATAAACGCCAGAATGTATAATGAAATTTATTGTGGTCCCTAGCTGGCCGATTAGCGAAGAATTAAATAAATAAATAAATAAATAAATAAATAAATAAATAAATAAATAAATAAATAAATAAATAAATAAATAAATAAATAAATAAATAAATAAATAAATAAATAAATAAATACACTATTAATTTGTACTTACCATCTTTGCTAACTTCCTGCGCTACCTCTTCCTAAAGCTTCTTGAGGACAATGGCATATTTGTGTAGCTTATGTGATGAGTTCTACAAGGCTTCTCTTTTAAATACAGTTGACACAAATAACTTAGTACAATTTACGAACTTCATCATGTAGATCCGTATTGATACAGTTAAAACTAAGCAACAATGTTAGGTTTTGGTCCACTCAATCAATACACATCACTTTACAAGTGAACTATTTAAATAAAAACGTACCAAAATATTTAGGTACATGTTTCGTCTCTATTTGAGACCTCATCAGCCATAAAATCACGTGGTAGATTACAAAACTCAAAATCAGAAAATGAAAAAAACTGGAAGAACCCAATGCCTTTCTAAGGAATATTTGAGAAACGCAAAAGATATAAATATATATACATTATTTACACAAACTGACCTCACTTCTTGCAAAAACTTTTGTCTTCAATGTTAAAAAATGAAGGAACTTCCGTTTTAAATACGGACAGCAACAATGGACATTGATTCCGTACGAAACATTATGGCAGGCTGTCAATTTCGAGTTATATTTCATTTTTTTCAACATTGAAGACAAAAGGTTTTGCAAGAAGTAAGGTCAATTTGTGTAAATAAGGTATATATAGGCTATTTATATTTTTTGCGCTTCTCAAATAGTCCTTAAAAATGCATTGGGTTCTTCCAATTTTTTCAGTTTCTGATTTTGAGTTTTTTAATCTACCACGTGATTTTATGGCTGATGAAGTCTTAAATAGAGACGAAATGTACCTAAATATTTTAAATGTTTCTTTAGTTAAATAGTTCACTTGTAAAGTGATGCGTATTGATAGGGTGGACCAAAACTTAACATTGTTTCTTACAAATAACTTATCCATTTTCAAGCCAAAAGTTAACAAAAGTTACGTAAAATGTACGTTAAATACAAAAAAACAAGTTCACGTTTCTACTTGAAAAAACAAACAAACGCCCGGTTCGTTCGCTAGGATAGACGCATAGCGACTACTCAGGGAGCCAATCCAAGCTAAGCGTTCGGTGCGGCCATTTCCATTCATTCTCGGGAATTCGTTTGCTTGGACGAATCATCCTAGCGACTATCCTCCATCTAGGCGCTAAGCAAGCCACCTCTGGTGCGGACGTAGCCTTGGTTCCTGATAAATGTGTCCCTGAAATTTAAAAACTGTCACTTTCGGGAGGGTAATGTTAGCTGGCAGCTGAGGGAGTGTGGCAGTGATGCCGTTATTGCAGGGACATACAGTAGGGCGTTGATTAATCCAACGTCAGTTATCCGACACTTCACATATCCGAACCCACATTATCTGCGTTTCCTTTTTTTTCTCGTTATTTTTAAGTGCATGGTACAATATGTTTTATCTCTGCCACTTTGTAACAGTTGAGAAATATCCCAGCTGGCAAGTACGGTAATAACAGCTGTGGGATTACGATTCAGGACAACCACGCGAAATACTTCGTTTATACCTTCCCATAAATCATCTCACGCTGATTAGAACTCGAGGGCCTGGCACTCGGCATTTCCGAGAACATATAAACAAAGTCTTTCACACGGTTATATTAAAAAACATTTCGCTCAACTTACCTCCATTTGCATGTCTGTTTGCGGAAAGACCAAGTTCGATGTTAGGCCCATTCAAACGACAAGCATCCAGTCTAGACTACGTGGAGTTTTACGTCGTGCACTGATCATTTGACCTACAAATTCTTACAAATGTTTCAGTTTAAGAAAAGTACTGCAGTTGAAGTACTGTGTCATTTTTCGTTGTGCTGTGTTCTGTGTAACATAAACTTGTGATCTCTGTATGTCCTATACAATACGTGGGATGCAGTCTATAATTTTATTAATTTTACGTTCCACTAACTACTTTTACGGTTTTCAGAGACGTCGAGGTGCCTAAATTTTGTCCCCCAGGAGTTCTTTAACGCGCCGGTAAATCTATCGACATGAGGCGGGCGTGTTTGAGAACTTTCAAATACCACCGGGCTGAGCCAGGATCGAACCAGACAACTTGAGCTCAGAAGGCCAGCGCTCTACCCCCTGAGCTAGTCAGCCCAGCACATGACATCTCCCATTAAAAGTAAAGAGTTGACAATATAAACAACGATTATTTCAAACAATAAAGCCATCTATGTAATTTATACTAAGTAATTCAATTTGCACAGCAGAAGTACATCCAGCGCTTAAAGTTTGTGCGGTTGTCCGAACTATATGTGGTTCGGATAATCGACGTCCTACTGTATTGAAAAAAAAATTAATTCAGAAAAGCTTACTTTATTCAAAAAAGTGAAAAAGAAAAATGCAATTTTCAAATTACTTTTAAAGTCTAGCGAAAGGTTTAAAAGGATCTTGCGATTTTAAAAGCGTTTGCGAGGAGACAAACATAACGCGAACATTTCAAACAGAGGGAGATGTTTCTCTGGAGACAGCCTGTAAGTTATCTTCCTGATAACATTATAGCTTGTTAATTCCACTCTGACTACTGAAATACCTGTTTATTGATACGGTAACAGGTGCGGCCGTGAATATATTTGTCATTGCATGGATTATATTCCTCGACGTGCTCTCGATATTAATGTATCTAATGAGTATTTGAAACTCCCTTGGTATTGGTATACCGATACATTCCACTGAATGATCGAAACTTAGGAATTAGAATACTATTATGTAGTTAAAAACGATGTCAACTTTTCCCTTCTCAGACATCGCGGTGTAGTTTATAATCTCATCCTCTTAAGAGGTCTTTAGAGAGTATTTGGACTATAAGACTATAAACATGGTTTGAGGGCTAGAGGTCCATTGAGAGGCTGTTTATTATGAAATACAGCGAACCGATCAAATGCGCTAAGCAACGGGGATGAGGATGTCACGCTGACCCCATAACACTCCAATATCTCCAGGCTGTTTGTGTGAACAGCAGTCCTGTTGGTAGCTCCCTGCGGGTGCGTGGTGTTAGAATATCATACACGGTATCCCCTACCTGTCGCAATAAGCGACTTAAAGGGGTCCCAGGGGATTTTAATTTGGGAGAGTGGGTTAGCGACCATGGGACCCTTAGCTGAGTCCTGGCATTGATTCCACTTGCTTGTGCCGGGCGCCTCATTTTGATCTATTCTGTCCGAGCTCCCTTGGTCAACTCTTGTTCTTTTCCGACTCCGACGGTATTAGATTTCGAACCCTAGGGAATCTTCGACTTTCACGCTTGTCTTTCTTTTTCAGACACTCATTCTTCGAAGTGTCGGACCTCTTCCATTTTCCCTGTGTTTAGTGTTATTTTTAACAATTTGTTTTACGTCGCACCGACACAGATAAGTCTTGAAGCAACGATGGGATAGAGAAGGACTAGGAGTGAGAAGCCGTGGCCTTAATTAAGGTACAGCCCTAGCATTTGACTGGCGTGAAAATGGAAACCACGGAAAACCATCTTGAGGGCTGCCGACGATGGGATTCGAACCCACTATTTCCTGAATGGAAACTCATAGCTGATAGACCTAACCGCACGGCCAACTCGCTCAGCTATCAATTTCTGACCTCTAATTATTTAATAAAACATAGTTGTGTCAGTCTCTTGTATCATCACTGGAAATTTGAGTACTGAAATTTGTCACGCTAGTGGGAACTTTACTTCCTTGCAGTAGACGGTGATTCAACCATCCGCTTTAAAGTATTTCAGGAGACTCGACCCCTTTCTTCTTGCTTTCTCACAATTCCAAACATTCCTGAAGAAGAGAGCACATTATTAACATATTATGTTACCGAGTCGTAGCAAAATACAAAAGCATTAAGAGTTTCGGACTTTGGAATCTCTTTCCAAGGCGCCGGTAACAAGCCACTTAAGTAAGGGACTTCCGATACGGGGGATGGTTATCCAGTTGTACTTACCCTCAAAACAGAATCACCACAAATATCATCACCACAAAATACCTTGTGTGTTGCGAGTGGTCCCAAATCGATGCACAATATCTCATTTAGAATCTCACAGCCCTTCTCCAGTTTAGTTCGAAATATTTATTGCAGGTGCGCTTAATACTTGATACTCAAGCCATTACGAAACGCAATCACAATGTAGCCTACTTGTAAACGTAGCTAATACGATTTTAAATTTGAAACTGAATATAGAAGAAATGACAAAATAGGTGGAGTGGTAACGTCTGAAATTACTTACAGAAGGAAGGGCAGAAGTGAGAAACAAATCCAATTCTCAAGACACCACGACGTTCTTCATGCGACTGGTTTAAAGGAACTTTCAACAAGTGACAAGGAAATATAAAGTTTTCGTATTTGCTGTTCAATTCTTTAGGAGTTTATAGTTCTGTATTGCAAATAGGCCCTAAATTTTTTTTCTAAAAACGTCTGATATTCTGGACATGATTTATTTAGGATGTTTTGGTAATTCCAGTGGTTAAGGAGAGAATGAGAGGGATTTACACTCAGCTTGCATGCTGGATACTTCGCCTTTCTTCTTGTTCACACTTTGGAGGGAAAGAACGTTCTAACATCTTTCGAGTTATCACAGTGCAAATATCTTTCCATCAACACAAAATGCTACATGAGTTTATGTAATAAGCCGGCCATGAAATATTATATTGGTCATAGTTTAAGAAAATAGAAAACCATAGAACGAGAAAGGAAGAGAAAGAGAAATTCGGCCCTAGAAAAAAAAGCCGTGGAAAGTGGGATAAATGGGTCTTCATAGGCTTCACAAAACCTAAATTACTCAGCGGCGTAGAAAGAAGAGCACAAATGTGGGGAAGAAATACCACGAGTTCGTGGACTTAAAAATTTCACCGAAGTATGCTTTGGAGGTCTTCTGAGATGAATCTCGCTCAAAAAGAAATACATTTTGGTCACTGACCACGAGATTTTTAGCCTATGGATGAAATGAGACCAATGGACAACCATATTTTTACTCGCCTTCTTAACGTCATTTGATGAAATTTCTTTCCACGAACTCATGGTATTGACATTTATTCTAAACTTCTATTCTTCTATTCTTTTCCATAATGCACCAGTTATCATCTTATTTTGTAAAGCAAGCTGGTAGTTTTACGTGAGTGTTAGTATCGTGTTCACAGCTGCGGGACCATGGAATTAGAACCCCAGCGACTTGATTTTTATATTTCAAAGATTCTGCATGTATCAGCTAGGATTCGAACCACAAACGCCTTGGTGAGACGCCAGTGACGGCACTACTGTGCTCTATGTCGATACCAAGCTCCAGTCAAAAGCATTCAGAACAGACCT